>NC_041401.2:183223559-183523559 GCF_900747795.2 Erpetoichthys calabaricus
TAGGACACATTACACCATATCATTATTTATTTAATAAAAACTAAGCCAAAATGTAGAAGCACTGTGTGAAAAATTAAGTCCACCCTTGCTGCTTCCATAGGAATTAAGAGGGTAGGTAGCAGCCAGATGTTAACTGATCATCTGCAAGTATGGCGTGTTTAAAAGAGTTGCCAGGAGAAAGCCTCTTCTCTCTAAAAAGAACACAACAGTATGGCTTAGGTTTGCAAAGCTGCATCTGAACAAACCACTAGACTTCAGGAACAATGTCCTTTGGACAGATGAGAGCAAAGTGAAGATGTCTGGCCATAATGCACAGCACCACATTTGGTGAAAACCGAACACAGCATATCAAGACAAACATATCATACCAACTGTCAAGCACTGTGGTGGAGGGGTGATGATTTGGGCTTGTTTTGTAGCCACAGGAGTTGGGCACATTGCAGTCATTCAGTCAATCATGAACTCCACTATTTACCAAAGTATTCTAGAGTCAAATATGAGGCCATCTGTATGACAGTGAAAGCTTGGCCGAAAATGGGTCATACAAAAGGACAATGATCCCAAGCACACCAGCAAACAAAAGGGCTGAAAAAAGAAAGAATCAAAGTGTTGCATTGGCCTAGTCAAAGTCCAGGCCTCAACCCAATTTGAATGCTGTGGTAGGACCTTACAAAAGCTGTACATAAACTAATGCCTGCAAACCTCAATGAACTGAAGCAACATTGTAAAGAAGAGTGGGCCAAAATCCCTCCACAATGATGTGAAAAACTGATAAAGTCATACAAAATGAATACTTCCAAGTTACTGCTGCTAAATGTGGTCTCCAAGCTATTCAATCATGGGACGTACTTAAGTTTTTTTACACATGGCTTCTCCATTTTGGCTTCATTTTTGTTAAATAAATAATGAAACGGTGGAATCTGTTGTTTGTTGTTTTACACCTGAGGTCAGATTTAAGTAATTTTAGAACATGGTAAGGGTCAGATGATTTTATGTCCTGATATGTCAAACCATTAAACTGTAAGAAGATATATTTTCTCTTTCACCTGACTTTATATACCTCATATACATATTTGTTTTTTCATATTTACTATGGTCTATGAAAGATTGCATTTGGATTCAGAAGACTGTAAATATGTACCTGTAAAAATGTTCTTGTTTTTCAACTGGCATTTACTATAAATTTAAGTCTGTCTGAATCTTATTCGAACAGATAGAGCTACTGCTTTACATTTTCAGAATCTCCAGCCTGGCAGTGAAGTTTATCTCTCAATGTTTAGGCAAGGTTTCTCTTTAGGAATTTCAGTTTCTCCAAGCATGTTGGTTTCCTCCCACATACATGGAGGGTTAATTGGTAACTGTCAGTTGGCTTTATAACTTTATAATGGAAATAGCAGGTTTGGAAAATGAATATAGGTATCTTGTATTTCGTATGGCATCATTTACTTAAAAGTTATATAATTTTTTTTTTTAACTACTTTTAAAATCACATCTTTAATTGAGATAATTACAAAGTTTAATCCCTTGCCTCAGACCTGCATAGTTTCAACATGATTATAAAGCAGTTATTTTATCACTCACTTCAAGCAATGGGGGGAAGTCTTCTGTGCTGAAAGCATCCATAAGTCCTGATGTGCTCTCATAAGTGGGATTTCCAAGGAGTTCTATCTGGATATTAACTGGGTCAATAATAGATAAGGCAGTCTCCTGCTCACTGCCTAATCGACAAGAAAACACCTGTACAATAAAGCAAGAAGTGATAATGAAATAACACAAGTGACTAGACACAGGCTTGTTTTTAGACATAAACATTATAGTTGGGGTGATCAAAAGGCCTCACCTCAATGCTGGATAGGCTACCAGAGAAAGGGCGATCTACGAAGCGTGGCTTGTAAGTTAAAACCGTTGTGCCCTTCAAGATGATGGCATTGGTATCAACACAGGATGAGTCTTCCACTACCACAAACTCTGTGCCTTAAATTTCAGAAAACCAGATTGCAAAAAAAAAGAATATAACAGCACTGAAAACACATCAAAATCATTCAAACATATTCAGACCCTGTTTTGTATCAATACAGTGTAACTTATGGATGTATATGTACCTCAGTAACTCTACTTTTGCTGTTTGTAAATGGATATGGCTATAGCTATAATAGTGCATATTTATTTATTTATTTTTGCAAAAACAGTTTCTAACTTAAAATATATATTCACTGTTTGCATTATATCTGAGCTAAGGATTACCAACAGTCTGTGAGTGATCCAAACTATTTATGTGCCTCGGCATCTTGGTTAATCTCAGCAAACCTGGTATACTGGTAGTCTGCTCCACCACAAGTCTTTTCCGATAAGTCTTCCAACAACTGATAAGCAATTTCTCTTCAGAAACTGGCAAACTGGAATAACACTGCAATTCTACCCAAAATAAGCTGGGCTGTAGATAATTCTTCATGAACCTTTTCAGGATTGTTTAGGTTGTTTTCTATTTGTTAACACAAATGGGAAGTGAATCACTATCTTATATGAATATAATATAGGCATCAGCTTATCCAGATCCATGTTATTCATCAAATAGAAGGGATTCCTACTCCACTGGGTCTCTATGCAAAGCCCAAAACCTGAAAATTGACCCTGCACTCTGGCCTCCAAAGGTCATGCAAAAAGACAATTTCCTCTCGGGCATTAATAAAGCATATCAAATCAAAATCAAAAATATTAAATTATAACTGTTAAACTGAAGTCACTAAAATGCATATACTTTTGAAGACAAACTCACCAGTAACATTAATCTTGATCTCCAAATAGCGCTCCTGTGGAACAGGGACAGTAGAACGCTTTGTTACTACACCAGTTTTAACCGTCTTTGGCATTCCTCCTTCGCTGCTTGTACTGCTGCTACTGGGCCAGCGTTGGCGAGTTGGGGTAGAGCCTTTTTTGCCTGGGGTACGTAGGAAGTCCCGAACCAAAAACAACCAATCAAAAATTAAGAAAACACGCAGATTGTTGAGAACTACTGTGAAAGAAGAGGACTCCCTTGTAGACCTAGGTGACAGAGGGGGAGAAACAAGACAAAAAGATATCTCAAAATATTACATACAGGCTGAAAGGAATAAACAATATTTGAAATCGAGAAAACCTACCTTTGTTTCTGAATTAAAAGTTAACAAAATAAAAATTAAACTAAAATACCTTCTTCTAACAATTAAAAAAAAAAAAAAACTACACTGCAATAAAATTTTTCAAATTAAATTTTGCAAGTCATTTCAAAATAGGATAACACAATTGACATCAACTGCAACACAGGCATCAGACTAAAAGCCAAGGTGTCAGACCTGCTTTCTAGAAGTCATTACTACTTACTACTTTCTTAGTAAAAAAGTGGGGCAAAGTACTGCACCCTACTGAGCTTTAAGCTTACTGTATAAGAAGGTTCAATAGTAAATGGTAAATGGCAGGTACAGTTCTAGATTTTATAAGTTTTTTGCATCTGAGTTAGACATCAGAACTGTGGATTGGATTAAGATAAACCCTAATGAAGGTAAGCATGAAGAATCCAGAGAGAAAGGGTTTCATAAATCTAATAATAAGTCATAGAAAATAACTGAAAACATAACTAACTCTGTTCATAGTAAAATTATCACGTTTAGAAATCAACTTGGAATCAAATTAAATCAAATTAAATTTAATGTGACAGACACAAATTATGCATTGAGTACAATATGTAGTGTCAAACTTAGTAATTTAACACAAAGAAAACACACTGTCTGATCTAGAAATCCTAATGTTGTGTTACATTGCATGTCTTTGGTTTAGCCTTTAATATTTAGTTATGAGCAGTTACAATTTTTCTAACTTTGCTTATCAATAGTGTATTAATCTGTTTTGAAAAAACTGTGGTTTGATTACTTTGAAATTAAGAGTCTAAATCACCAGAATTCCACTTCCTAGAGACATATTAAAAATTTTAAGGAAGATTTTCTTCAGCTGTAGATTATTGGCTTTATCAAATGTGAAAAAAAGTTGGTAACTAAAGAAAAGAACATTTTGCCACAACTTCTACAAACTAACCTTAAGAAAGCAAGTGCTTTGTGTTATACATATGTGCTGAAACTGCTTCTGCGGGGAAAACTGACACATTTGTACGATCTATAACTTATGATTTGTGATTTCACTGTCACTCTCAAATATCAGCAACTTTCCCTGAAAAACTGCATCATTTTGACCTTTTCTCTAAATCTTTCACATGCTTTAGTTCCTGCAGCTTTGTTTGTTAATGTCTAGCTTGTTTCCTTTGGCATTTTTGCAAAAAGCTGTGACAGGCAATAACTGCCAGAGAATACTGATGTGAAAGTCCTAAAATGAACTAGGCATCATAACTAAATTTTAACCCAATTAATAGCAGCTTATTTCTTATTTTGGAAATTCTCCTCAGGATCATTCAGTCTTAGAGAGTATATGAATCCCATTTTATGCTGCTCAGTCCTATAAAAAACTGTGCTGCATTTTTTTTTAGCTACTTAGAAGCCTTAGCATGCTTCTCTTGTGTACTGTGATGTGTAAAAGAAAATACACTCTCTTCCAATGCTATGATTTTACATATCAGGACATAACCAAAATAAAAGCTCCGGGCTGAGCAGCCAAAGATACTGCTCTAATAAGGAAACAATCACAATTCCCAAGCATCAACTGACTGAGTGCACCTAATTAGAAGCAGATGGCTAGAATCACCTTCTAGACTGATCTGGAATAACTAAGAGTGTGGTTACTTTTTCACACACTTCTACTGCATGTTGGCAGTTTGTGCAGTATAAATCATGACAAAATAAAATTTGTTACATGTTTTTTATTTTCTTTTTTTAAATCATTGGAACTCTAGATGATCTTAATTGGTAAATCTTCTTACTGTCCTAGGTTCTACATTATTTGCAAGTTAAAATCCGTACTTACAGAACTTTAGAACCTGCATGGCATCATTAGTAGTTTGCAATCGTAAAAGCATTTTCTAGGTTTTGACTATAGAGAACGTAATCACTTTATCTGTTATTGAACTTTGTGATATTTGTATTTTGCTGCATCAGAAGCCATCTGACTATCCAAGTGCACAGGTTTATACAAGTACATTTAAAGGCTCATCATGTACAGAGTGCATTGAAATTCATGTCCTAATCAGCACACAGTTGTTTTTTTTTCTTCTTCACTTTTCTGATAGCCTTATATTTTGTTAAATTCATTATGTCTAGAACCCTTAATATTTTTTTAAGATTTGTTCTTAAGCCTATTGCTATCTGGGGAAAAAAATTACATATATATATATTAAGTAAACCTTCCTCTCCTTGTGCTATTTTTAACATCAGAATACAAGTGGACTGCAATGAAAATACTTGTATCTACAAAAATTGAATACTACTTTAAAGTAATACAGATGCAGATAGAACTGCCAATTCTTAATGTTTGGCATTCTATTAAATACATTCCAAACAGACCACAAAGGACATTTGTTGATAACAGGCTCTGCAGTCTTCTAGTTTGGCAGGGATAAACTTTATCCCACAAACCTTACCTGAAATGCAGCTCCATCTGAAGAGAAGCTCGGTTCATAACAGATTTTGATGGCTGAAGAACACAGCTGAAAATGTTCCGCTTCTTCTCCGGGCATTCTGCACTAGTTTCACCTTGTTCTGTGTACCGGGTATCAAATGCCAGAAGGGAATGTGAAACAAGGTTTACAGTTTTGGTACCATTAGAAAAGCTTTCAAAGAGTAGTTTGGATTTCATGAAGTCAAACCTAACAAGAGAAAACAATAGAACACTATTTGTGATTTTTGTAAGCACGACTTTAAAATCATGCATTTGAACTAAAATGTCAAAGCAGAAACATTTTCACCTTTAGATAAAGAAAGTTACCTAGCAAGGGATTTAGTTTCCTCTGCAGTCTCTTTAGTATCCAGCAACTCCAAACTGACATTGACCATATCAATCAAAAAGGACAGACCAGTGTACACCTCACCGCTCAGGACCGTCTAAAGAAAAGCTAAAAAACATAAGTGCCTGCAGTGCACAAACATACTGTATGCAGACCTCATTTACACAATTATTTAGTGGGGCAAAAACAAAATGAGTACATTGAGACATTCCAATTTTAAGATTTAAGATTATAAAAGGATATTTTAATTGTGAAAAGCTTTGATTCTAAAAGTAACCTTGCATATTTTAGAGTTTTTCCAACCATTTTAAATTTAATAGAAAAAGACTAATGCTTAGTGACCATATACAATCACAACAGAACTGAAACTAAAATTAGATTAAGAAAAAAAAATTAACATTGAAGAAACAAAAAATGGGTTTTGATAATTAATTAGATGTTTCATGATGAAAAGCATTTTCACCTGGGATAAATTAAACGATATGGGTATTCATTAGATGTACACTAATTATTATTATTGTTACTACTATATGTAGCTTTTTCTTTAAAGGTAGTTCCTTACATAGCTCTTTGGATCCTGGAGATTATATGGTCTCAGAAACTCCTCCACTGGCTCACCCAAATTGTTCTCTAAAAGACCACGAATCAGCTTGTATCGTTCCAGGTCTAAAGAGCAGTGCACTGATGACAGGCTTCCATGGATTGTCATGTCTGGAACAGCGTGACTTATCTCCCTGTTGTTGACATATTTACAAGAAGAGGAAACAAAACAGAAAAAAATATCAAAAGCTGACATCAAAAAGGTGACAAAACTATGAATTAAATGGAAGTGGGTATTGATTTACTACCTTATTTATTAAACAATCAAAAAAAAAAAAAACGCATGACTCACTTGTCTAGGTTCCTCTCAACCTGCAGTTTGAGCCTGCAACGCTCCTTTAGCAAGTTGCTCCCTGTATGTTGCACAGAGTAGGAAGGATAGATAAGATCCATATCACCTTCCACTCCATTCCCTCTGGAAAGCCTCTCCCCTGCAAAAATGTCCATTTCATGCAGGTCCAGTGAAATGCAGTCGAGCAAGCACAAGTGATGCTCTGAAAAACAGTCCAGGCAAAAGTCATTAAAACTACATTCCAGTTTAATTACCATTTCAAAACAGAACAGTAGATATGTTTCAATTAATTGGTTCTGGTATAGTTCTGAGTGTAGGTTTCAAAAAAAAATGATGCAACAGAGTGGTCGGTAGTGTTACCAACATTCTTACTTCAAAACACAGTTGCATCTGACCATGAGGTAAGATCAAATAAGATATGCACAAAAATCAACATAGCAATTGGACAACCCTCAAAAAATATAACTAAAACAGCATTTACTTCTATAGGATATTTTTATAAACAGGATGTACTTTACAAGATGTCAAAAAAATAGCTACCAGAAAAGAAAAATAAATTAAATTAAAAAAATAATGATGGACAAATTAACAGAAATCAAGACACACTTATGTAAAAAATATATATATATATATACATACATACACATACAGTGGGTATAGAAAAGAATCACCCCCTTCGAAATATTCCCATTTTTTTGCTTTACAGCCTTAAATGAAAACACACACACAAAATATTTCTTCCCAGCTTTGCTTGCTCAATTCAACCTATAACATCCAAGTGAAAGATATCACAGCTACAGTTCAGAAAAATTATAAGACAAATCAAAAACAAGACATACTGAGATTAATAAAGGATCACTTCCAATGTCAATATTTTGTTGAACCATCTTTTGCTTTAATGACAGCCTTGAGTCTGTTGGGATACTTCTCTATCAGCTTTGCACATCTAGATTGAGAAATATTTGCCCCCTACTCTTCTTTACAGAACTGGTCAAGTTCGGTCAAATTGGATGGTGAGCGTTGGTGGACTGCTATCTTCAAATCTTTCCACAGATTTTCAATGGGATTTAGGTTTCGGGCCATTGTCATGTTGAAAGGTGAACATTCTGCCCATCTTCAACTTTTTGGCAGAGGGTAGCAGGTTTTCCTCAAGAATTTGACGGTATTTTGCCTCATCCATTTTTCCTACTACCCTAACGAGAACCACAGGCCCTGCAACAGAGAAACCCCCCCACAACAGGTTGCTGCCACCTCCATGCTTTACTGTAGGTATGGTGTGTTGAGGATGGTGAGCTGCATTGGTATACCGTTTGGTATTGAGACCAAATAGTTTGATTTTGGTCTTATCTGACCATAAGACCTTTTTCCACTTGGCATCAGAATCTTCAAGGTGCATTCTGGCAAAGCTCAAACGAGCCTTAATGTGGCCTTTCTTCAGAAGTGGCTTTTTCCTTGCGACCCTCCCAAACAAGCCACAATTGTGGAGCACTTGTGAAATTTTTGTCACATACACACAATGGCCACTCTTTGATCACAAGTGGAAGCCAGTAACCATGGTCTGCAATAGAAATGGTGGCTACTTATACCTTATTGAGTTTACAAATATTGTTTAGAAGGGGGCTGATCCTTTAATAATCTCAATAGTTTGTGTTTTTTATTTTTTAAAATTCTTCTGAACTGTAGCTGCGATATCTTTCCCTTGGATGTTATAGACTGCATTGAGTAAGTAAAGGTGGAAAAAATATTGGTGTATGAGTTTTCATTTAAAGCTGTAAAGCAAAAAAAGGGAATATTTCAGGGGGGGTGATTCTTTTATATACCCACTTTATATCTATCTATCCACTGTAACTAGTAGAAAGTTATTAACAAATTTGCATTAAAAAACAACAGTCTAAACCAACAAGATACACACTGTTTATCCAAAAACACTGTTTTTGTTCCTGGCTGTCTATAACAATTAAATAGAAACTTTAACAAACATAACTGGAAAAATAATTTGCCTAAGGAGCAAGATCATCCAAAAAGTTCGTCCGATTTATAAAGGTATGTGAAATGGACAGAAGACATATTTCTTACATAATGAAAACACAGTAATATAACATCTGTTGTGTCTATTTTCCTTCTATCAAACATCATCAAAAACCCACCTGGACTGTCAAAGTTATCTGCTGATCTCAAACTTCCAAGCAAACTCTGGGGTCGGTTTAGTATAAAGGATGAATCCTCTTTAATGGAGCAACTTGTATCTTTACTTTCTCTTGAAGGAAATTTTCTTGATGTGGCATCTTCTTTCGGCTCTTTATTTACTCCGTCCTGGGGTGTACGGCTCTGGAAACCATTTGTTCCACAATCCTGTATATAAAGGTGTCAATGTTTTTGATTTTGTCAAGAAAGGACAGATAATGTCAGAAACTGTGGAAAATCTGCACTTCTGCTCATTACAATATTACATAATAAATTGCATTTTGTATTGTCTTTAATTTTGTGCATGTTATGTTGTAATTGGAAAGGTATTGTTATGCATTTCTGCTTTCCCTTTTCGCTGTTGCTTATAACATCTGCAGACTGAGATCAGTTCAATGGTTCCTTCAATTTTTCCCAGGTGAAAAAAAGTACTGTACTGATGAAAGATGAAGCCTCCATGACAATATAAACAATTGGTATTGATTAATAATCATCTACAAGCAAGAGATAAAATATGTACAAATATATTGTAAGTTTATTAACATTTCATACTATAATTTTACATGCACTAAATCCATCTTTTTTTGAAATGCATATTAGTACACAGGATAATCTACATGGGTCCTTAAGGCCTTATGATGGCAAAGTGGAGCCGCAGCACTGGAAAGGCTTAATCTGATTTCTGGTATAATTTCTTTTCCTATCTCATAGTCTCAATAACAGGCAAAAGGTCAATCCTCTATTTAACAATAAGACATGATGCAACAGTTGTGCCAGATTAAGAATTAAAAAGAAACAAGATACAACTACTAAACAAGATAACCTCTACCGATGAAAGTGACATACATTTCTTATAATTAGCTGATAAATGATGCTTCTTGTTAAACTGATGGCTATCAAGGAGAGATAGACAAATTTTGTTTTTATGAACCATTTTGCCATGTCATGTTTTTCATTAAGTGTAGAGTCACATCCTTAGCAATAGTCCTCATCTGATTTTAATAGAAACGTGAGGCTGTAAACTGTTTACTGTGTTTAAATAAAAATACAAAGTATTTTCTAAGTATAGGCTTGACATGTCCCTCATGGAGTTAATGTTCTTACATATCAGCATTTTCAGGGATTCAGTTTTGCTGGAAGATAGGAACAGGTTCTTTGCAGACAATGATGTGGCATGAGTGTAAAGATGTAGTTTAGATATATGTGCTATGTTTGAGAACTTCTTTTAATTATATATCAGTGACACAAGAGGGCCTTCTGTAGGCAGAATGTAGTCATTTTTCATGAAGCTTGACCACATTCAGTAATTCACAGCCAGCACTTTGACACACTGCACTGTTGCAAAATAGCTGTAAAAACAATGGCTTCTACTTGCTGGTGCATGCAGAATGTGGATTTCACTGAGTAATATTAAGAAAAGCCTTTACTATTAAGCAAGCCATTTAGTAGATTGTAATTTGTATGCTATCAAGCTCTTTTGACAGTCACATTCTTGTCTGGCAAGTATCATGTACAGTATGTTACTAAACTTACTTTAAAACCAAATGATTACAAATATTCTATCTATCTATCTATCTATCTATCTATCTATCTATCTATCTATCTATCTATCTATAACAGTTGTCATAACGTGGGAGTAATGAACTACTTTCTTAGTTTTTATTTTTTAATATAAGTGTGGTACTCAGTAATTAAAGCAATAACTAGAATTGAATGCATAAAAGAAAATAAAAGGAAAAGACAGTATTTCAGAATAACTGTTGACCAGAGTATATAAATGCATTTTTTCTCGCAGTGAAGCAGCAAAGAAATATCACACAGATATCAGGCATATCAACTGAGGCAGAAAAAGTACAACATGCACCAAAAAAAAGAACAACCACACCAAGCACATTTTGGTACCTTGTAAAATGTTGGATCCTTGTATGAACTGGCATGCAAAATTAAATTCTTTACATAAAAAAAACACAACATAAAAACTGTGTTAGATAACTTATTAAAACAATGAGCAAAACTATCAAGTTTTATATCTCTTGTACAATGATACATTCTGAAGATTAAAAGAAATAAAGTTAGTGGAATCAAATGTGGATTGAAGGTTTAAAAATTATTTCAATATGATGTTATACTGAATGCGGTGCTACTACACGTGGGTATGTGTTTACAAGAAGTATTTAATTTTGGACAATGCAGGCAATACCGGCACACTTAAAATTTTGTTTCACCATATAAGGCCACTAGTCATTTACACTTGCCAAACAATGTGTGTAAGGGAAACTTTGTATATACAGTAATTATTTAAAAAGTATATACTATCTAAATTTTGCATAAATATCAAAAAAATTACCATTGAGAACATAATAGATATTATTCCCACACAATTTATTTAGTCTTTTCTCCTATCAGCATATTCTAATCTACAGTTATCCTTCCAGTTTCTTTTTCGGACCATGTACTTCATTACTAACTCGTATCTTTGCTTTCACTCAGTTACTTGCAACCATTCATTGTTTCACTTTCCCCTCAGTGAACCTGGAATGCTACACAGGTTTAAGCCATACTTATCCAAGTGGCCATCTGTGTTTTCATGGAAAGCCATCTTGCCCTCTTCTCAGAAACACTCTACGGTTGAGGCTGGGATCTCTTTTCCATTTACATTTGTTATCGCTATACTTTCACAACCACTTTTAGCTTATTTTTCTAGCCACGTACAGATAATGTCTAGATCTTACTTTCATTCACCTCTTTCAGTACTTAAATTGTTAGCCCAGACATTTAACTTCCTCTTAGCACTGTTATTCTGAAATTAAAAGCAAAAACCCTGTATTTATCCCCACAACTCTGAAATTCTTGCTGCTACCTTCTGCTTTTCCATCCACATATACTTCACTCAATATTGCTCTAGATCAGTGTTTCTCAACCTTTTTGGTGTCACTGCACACTAATTCCCCATGTAAGTGGTCACCAAGAATGGGGAAAGGAGGTGCCCCCCTGGGTGAACCGACCACAGATGTCGCTTTATCCTTGGTGAAGCAAAATTGATCCATCATAGCGGGTTGGTTTCCCCTTTAATGAATCGAGCGTCATCTTCAGAGCGGTTTAAGACCCACCTTGATGAATCGAGAGTGACCGTCAAGAGCGGGTTGAGGGTGCAGAGTGGCGGACAGCTGCAATCCACTGAGTGACTCATTAATACAGTGGAACCTCTAGATACGAGTTTAATTCGTTCCAGAACTGAGCTTGTATAGCGAATTTCTCGTATCTAGAACAAACTTGCCCATTGAAAATAATGGAAATCCAGTTAATCCGTTCTGCACCCCAAATATATTAACATAAAAATCAATTTTCCTAACAAATAACACTGATAAATTATATATACTGTAGTCTACCTTTAATAAATAACACTGGTAAATAATATAACTGATTATTAAAAGAATCAAAACAGGTGTCCAAAGTGCAGTAGAGCATTCAATAAATCTTTAAATAAATAATCCTTAAAACAGTTGTGAAGTGGAGGTTTAAAATACACAAGAATAACAATCCTTTAACACGAGGTTAAAACGTCAAAAGGATGCCGTCTTTAAAAAACAGATGACCATCGCCGGTGCTTCTTCTCTGTTAGCGTCTCACCTGCGGGCTCTGGAACAGGCGAGACACTCTTAATGCAGCTGACCTTCTGTACACCGTCCTGCGTCAGCTGTTTGGCTCGCCTGTTCAGCTACACGCGAGCCTGCACTTGCCTCTCTCTCTCTCTCTCTCTATATATATATATATATATATATATATATATATATATATATGCGGGGAGGACATGGCAGCTGCAGCCCATCAGCCACAAGAACAATCATGGATGTGGGCAGTTTCCCACCTGTGCACTTAAGTGAGAAACGCAGACACCGCAGATCGCGGCTCGCAACTGCTACCACGCCCCCTTGCTGAGCCGCAAGCTATACCCACAGCCTGGCTCGTGGCTTGTTACGCGAACCAATGCTCGTATTTAGAGCTGAATTTTTCGCTCATACTTTCCTCGTATTTTGAATTTCTCGTGTACAGAGGTGCTCGTATCTCGAGGTTCCACTGTATTCTAAACTGTACTAACTTATGACCAACTGGCGGTAGCTCACGAGCCAAAAGCAGGTAGCAACCCAGTGGTTAAGAAACATTGCTCTAGAGCAGGGGTTCTTAACCTTTTGATGACTCCAGACCCCCAATGGATTGTCCAATATGGTCCCATACCCCCTTATGCACTACCCAAGTATAAATTAATACATTAAATAAAATAAATACCAGTACCCAGAGATCGAGTCCCATACCCACAGCTTTTGGTTCAATACCCCCGGTTAAGAACCCCTGCTCTAGATGGTATCACTCACCCCTTGTTTTCAGCTACCGTATGGAAACCCTTGACATATGGCAGCATGATACTATCCCTTTCTTTTTCACCTGCACTCAAAACATTTCTTTGTTGTTCCAGTACATCATTTTTCCTTTCACAAAATATATCCATTTCTTATTACTTTGTCCCTTAACTTCTTGTTCATACTAATGCTGTCTCTACATAGGTTGAACTAGATTAATGTCCCACTAGCATGGATCATTGAAAAGGCTAGCCAACCTTTCTGACTCATCCAAAAAATGTGCTGTCCACTTGATGTATTCTGCCCCTCAGTATATTTACACTCACACTACTACTATACTGTTCACTCTTCAGTGTCTGCCAACTCATGGTAGGTGATTCCACCCTACAAAGATAAGCTCCTCAATATCTATATATTTCCACATCCTGTGAATTTCCCCTTGGTATTAATAAAGTATCTATCTATCTATCTATCTTATTGAGAAAATTGCAGCCCCAGCTTAAAAAAAAAAAGTACTTTTTTTTAGATTCCATAACGCTACAAATGAACCTTATGAACATTCGTAATTGTATGCCTGACCTGCACATAAAATACCACAAAATTCTAACAAAAGGGGCTCACGCTGATCAACATTAAAATTACAATGAAAGCCACAACTTATCCTCTCATTCCTTTGCTACATCTAAGCAACCTTAACTAAACAGAACACACAGGAAAAAGAGGAGTGTATAGCACCCCCATACACCCTAAAACAGTATATACTCTGAAGCACACAAGAAAAATAGACAAAAAGACTAGAGATGTACCAAATGTAATGGCCATCTAGAAAATGCTACAGTCAGCTATCAGCCATTTGTTAGAAATAAGCAGATATTTATTGCTGATTATTCAGGTTTCAAAAACATTTCCCATGATGCTTCTGGAAAGAAACTTTGCGGGTGGTAAAAATTATGTCTGTGGTGTGGGCTCACTTTAGTGATTGCACAGATGACACGCAGAAATGCTATATGCAAACTCTGCTCTGTGACAATTTAACAAAGGGGGGAATACAGTAATCCCTCCTCCATCGCGGGGGTTGCATTCCAGAGCCACCCACGAAATAGGAAAATCCGCGAAGTAGAAACCATATGTTTATATGGTTATTTTTAGAATGTCATGCTTGGGTCACAGATTTGCGCAGAAACACAGGAGGTTGTAGAGAGACAGGAACGTTATTCAAACACTGCAAACAAACATTTGTCTCTTTTTCAAAAGTTTAAACTGTGCTCCATGACAAGACAGAGATGACAGTTCTGTCTCACAATTAAAAGAATGCAAACATATCTTCCTTTTCAAAGGAGTGCAAAGCAAGCAGTCAAAAAAAAAATCAATAGGGCTTTTTGGATTTTAAGTATGCGAAGCACCGCCGGTACAAAGCTGTTGAAGGCGGCAGCTCACACCCCCTCTCTCAGGAGCAGAGAGAGAGAGAGAGAGAGAGAGAGATAGAGAGAGATAAAAAATCAATACGTGCCCTTTGAGCTTTTAAGTATGCGAAGCTCCATGCAGCATGTCCTTCAGGAAGCAGCTGCACACAGCCCCCCTGCTCACACCCCCCTACGTCAGCGCAAGAGAGAGAGAGAGAGAGAGAGAGAGAGAGAGAAAGTAAGTTGGGTAGCTTCTCAGCCATCTGCCAATAGCGTCCCTTGTATGAAATCAACTGGGCAAACCAACTGAGGAAGCATGTACCAGAAATTAAAAGACCCATTGTCCGCAGAAACCCGCGAAGCAGCGAAAAATCCGCGATATATATTTAAATATGCTTACATATAAAATCCGCGATGGAGTGAAGCCGCGAAAGGCGAAGCGCGATATAGCGAGGGATCACTGTACTGGTAAAAACTACACTATGACCAGTCTGATTGCTCACACAGAAAGACACAAAAGCAAGACACACTAAGGAAAACAAAGAGTTTCTGAAAAGCAAATCTGCTTCAGTTACTAATTCTCAAGTTAAAGTGCTGTCCAAGAATATCAGAACTCCTTCAATACCGCCAGCATTTGATAGGCGTAAAAAAATCTATTCAGACAGTGCAAAAGCTCCAAGTACTACTCAGTACATAATGGAATTTAGAGATTCAGAAACTAGTGAATTTTAAACAAAATAGTTACTGCAAATGTGTGACGGAGAGCAGTGATGTTACAAAATATTTAACTCAGAGACTGTATATCTTATTAAGCTAATGTTAATGTTGCCTACACTGAATTAAAAGTGACTGACCAGTGACTTGAAATGAGAGGAGTTAAGTTACAAAACAGAGACTGTTTTTGTTAATTTGTATGCCAACAATTGGTATCATTTTCATATCAGCACTTTGGTTTTTGATATATTGCAAATGACACATATTATACTTTCACAAATGTCAGCAGAGTCACCAAACGCTTTTTTTTCTTCTAAATAATCAGCTGTGTGTATCAGCCTGAAATTTTCACACCAGTCCATCACTAAAAAAGACAGGCTCAGTAACTTCAAAGTACCCATCTATCTTTAATGATGTAAAGATATACAGAGCATAAACCCAAAGGAAAAAGTGAAGTAAGCGATATTGTACAATTCATTAAGAAGAATGAGGTGTGCGTCCCATAATGGTTTCTGAAGGGACTTGGAGTCGAGATCTCCTTAGCTCATTTTGGAACATTACAGCATTTACCTTTTTTCTCTCATGAAAGCTGTTTTAAATACATAAACTACACATGCACCTTAATAAAAAGATAAATGTCTGTGTGTCCGTCAGGTTGATATGTCACTGTCATTTGAAAGATGGCACATCATAAACATTTATATTAACAGAATAGACTGTATTTGTCAGTCCAATAGATGGCACACCCAAGATATTTGTAGTAATGCATTTTATTACTACATGTGTTATAAAATACTTTCCAACAGATGGTGCAATGCAAATGTTAACACTCAGGTCTACATTGCTTGCTTAGATTTCAACCCATCTTAGACAGGTAGGATAGCTAGTGATGATACAACTGTTCAAAGCTGCCTTGCTTTGAACTGATTTAAAAAAAAATATCTAACATTTTAAATGTAATTATTTTAAGTAAAAGGAAAGAGAAATGAAGGAAAGTAATACCATCAATACATTGTAGCAATGGTTCAAGACATGTTAGCTTTTTCATCTGTATTGGCTAAAACTAGTTAAAAATTGCAACACTGATCACCAGTATATTCTAAGTTTGTATGGCTGAAGTTTAAAAAATGTATGGATTTAAGTTCAATTTGTAAGTAGAACAAACGAGGAGAACAGACAGTAAGATGTCTGCTGCCACTACTTGTTCTTTAGTGAAACATGTAAAGACACACTGGACTTCATCAATACCAGTGGTACTACATGAAAGGAGGGCAGCAAGAAAAAAAAATTATATAAGAAAAAGTGTTTTCATTTTTATATGATTAATTTTATTAGTTTAATTGGTGGAATTCACTAAAGCATTTTTCGCAGTAAATTTGCTGAGTCTGTTCCAGATTGTTATTCAAATCACACATGCAAGTAATGTGTTTAGTTTACAGAAGAAAGTAAAGCCAACCAGTACTGACAGAGGTTGACTGAACGAAGACTCACCAAAGAAGGAAAAAAGGAATGAGCCATGGTAAGTTTCTCTACCTTGTCCCGCAGTGAGAAGGTACCCTTTGCACCAGCATTTAGAAACTTGTTGCACACCCGCAGCTTGCCCAAGTTTGCAACTATGAGGTGATGAGAATGGGCACTTTCAGGAATCAGGATAACAGGGGCGCCAGCCTCAATATCCAACAAAATTCGTGCTGCTCGTTGAGGTCGTTCTCGTACCTGTATAAAACCAAAAAACAAATGTCAATGTTTGCATTTGCTGCTGAGCACTATAAGTACCCAAGATGCATTGTGCAACTCTGTTGCTGGTAAAGACACTGGCGAAATGAACAGTGATAAAGCCTGTCATCTAAGAAAAGAAAAACAAAAAACCTAGGAATACTAGCGCATTTATCAACATGCACCATCAGAAAATGAACATGAGAAAACTTCAAAAGGTAAAGACAACTCTGCCTTTTATATTTTAAGCGTGTCATGCAAATCTACATTCTGAATTCTTTAAGCAGCTTTTCTAGTATGGAAAGAAACAAAAGGAAGACTTAATAGGTGTTGTGTTCAGATGAAACAGACTAATATGATTTGGCCCATGTGGAGCAAAAGGAAGAAGAGGACTAGGTGAAGAGCTGCACCAAGATAGCACTTACTGACTGTCAAAGAGAAACTCGAATTGGGTGAACTTTTGAAGGACTGATTGTGTGACACAGAAATAAATGAACAAAGACATCATTTCAACTCACAGCCTGGCCCTGCACCGCAGCTCGCTGTCTGCCAAGAACATCCTGCAGCTGTGTAAAATGCTGGATAAATGCAACCAATTCAGACTGGAAGCGCTGGGTGTGCACATACTGGACTGAAGCCATTTGTAATTTGACTTTCATATCATATGCGCGAGTGCAATAGGGGTCAGGTTCACCATATCTATAGAGAAAAACAATGCGGAATAATTAGCAGTGCCAGAGTAAAGCGAAAAGAATCAATTGACAGGATTTCAAAATGTAATGTTCTATACTATATACTATTATACTACAATCAATAATGTCATAAGTAACTTGATTAAAACATAAAAAACAATCAAACCTTGTGCATGTATATGATATTTATTCAATACCTAAAATGTCGAGAAACCGGAATGCTTTGTGAAACAACACTAGAAGATAGGCCCTCAGTGCGGTCTAGAGACAATAGCAGTGTAAACATCAAGGAACAGAACCCAACTATATGAAAAATGTCATGTTATCTTGTCAGTCACAACGTAAAGAAAGCCAAAAGTGGAGGATTACTTGTGGATGTCGAAGTTCAGGGCTTCCCCTCCTCGTGTGATAAATCTCTCTCGATATAGTTCTCCGTGAGGAGTCAAGTCACTAAGAGACAGGCTTCCTAAAGAACCCTGAAGTGAAAGGTTTCCATCTGAAAAAATAAATCAATAAATAAGTAAATAAAAATATAAAAAAAGATACGTTTTATGGCACCCTTGTGAAACAAAAGGAGGGTTACGATTGACCAAGGTTGAGAATTTCCTGCCACTGAATCATTAAGAATATGATTATCCAAGATCAATTCTTGGGTAGCCTCAATTAAGATGAGATGTTTTATCTGGGAGATACTGTTGAATGTTTTGGTAATAGTCACTAAACCCATAAAATAAACATAAGTTCAAATGAATCCAGCCAATATATAGTCTGTTCATGCAAATTATTTAGTGCACATTTGGCATGTTACTGCTTTTTGTAGCAGTGCTAAGGAGCCACAAAAGTTGTGTTTCCATCATAACCTGCTCTGCACTAAGCCCAAGCAAGTATGAAGTTTGAAACTACTTTACATGTAGTTTCACTGCGACATTTTGCACTTCAGAAGATTTACTAAAAGAAACAGCACTGAAAGGGGCATTTATTAAAAACAAAAAAATAATAAAATAGATACTCTGATACGTAGTTCTGCCCCAAAGCAAAACATTAACAGGGTCTTAATATGAGATGCTAAAATGCAAGATCAACTGATCAAGTGCCAAATGATTTCAAATTAAGCACTTACTGTAACTGACTTCCTAATGTGTGTTCCTTGTACACATTAAGATAGTTTACTTTGCTTCACAGTAAGTCATGCCACTAGTTGCTGAAATATACTCACTGCCTTTACCCTTTAGTACAAAACAATTAGCCATTTAGGGAAGCTAAAATATACACTTTCATTTAATTTAATTGCAGGCAGGGTGGAATATGTGGAGAAGAGTGTCAGGAGTAATTTGTGACAGACAGGTATCAGTAAGAGTGAAAGGGAAGGTCTACAGGATGGTAGTGAGACCAGCTATATTATATGGGTTGGAGACAGTGGCACTGACCAGAAAGAAGAAGTCAGAGCTGGAGGTGGCAGAGTTAAAGATGCTAAGATTTGCATTGGGGATGACAAAGATGGACAGGATTAGGAATGAGGACATTAGAGGGTCAGCTCAAGTTGAAAGGTTGGGAGACAAAGTAAGAGAGGCGAGATTGCGTTGGTTTGGACATGTGCAGAGGAGAAATGAGGGGTATATTGTGAAAAGAATGCTAAGGATGGAGCTGCCAGGTCAGAGGAAATGAGGAAGACCTAAGAGGAGGTTTATGGATGTGGTGAGAGAGGACATGAAGGTGATGGGTGTAACAGAGCAAGATGCAGAGGACAGGAAGATATGGAAAAAGATGATCCGCTGGGGCAACCCTTAATGTGAGCAGCCGAAAGAAGAAGATTATACTGTTAATACAGTGTTGCACAGGAGTGACAGCAGAGCGTTTATATGCCTCAAGTCGTGGTAACACAACCAACCGCAGTGCCAGGGTGATAGCGATTGCTAGCCACTTCTTCTCTCTTCCCTTTTGAACAGAGGATGGGTCATGACGTCACTTCTGGTATAACCAGAGTGGTTTTACCTCTTTCACTTCCAAAGAGTTTTCAGACCAAGCTTGCTTAGCGTACAGGAATCCAAAATGAAGACGCACATTTCCAAATGGAAAGCACATGGGATGCAAAACATCCACTTTATCTTCATCCATTGTTTTCACTTCATTTCATTCCTTTGATTAAATGGGGTACCCAGCTGGTCCCCTGCCGTTCATCATTTTTCTGTTCTCAATTATTAATAGATTTACAACAGGCATTTGACTCCAGACGTTCACTTGTATAGAATTCACAAGACAGAATCAGACATAAATGCAGGCTGGCAAATACTGGAACAATATTACCGTGAAAGATAGGGTTTAATGAACAATTCATATAAAAATAGTTTAATTTGAAAGCCAGATGACTCTCATGTTGTACAAACTCATTAGCCTGTGTTTATACTGCGGGAATTTTTAAGAAATTCTATCACTGCATGCACAAAACACAGATATTTTCTCCATAAGGCTGGCAATCAGGTAAGTGCTGGAAATTAGCAGAACAGTTATGTTAGGCAGATCAATTGCTACAACTTCAAATGCATCAAGATTCATGCTACCACATAAAAAGAAATATTTTGACTTTGATACATTTTTATACCATGGCCCTACGTGACAATGTAGTCCAAATAAACAATACAAATCCAGCATCCAACTAGCCCTACTCCAAAAATAAGCCCTAGTCAAGATCGTCAGCTGAAAAGTAAGGCACCTATGGCCAGGTTTATACTTCACGCGATGTGACGCGTGTGACCGAAACATCCATTAAATTCCGAGGACACCTTACCACAATATCTCTGAACAGGATGTTTAATGATTACATTCATCAATCCAGGGATGCGCCCATTCAAGCAGCATCAGCACAAGACAGAAACAAAATCCCTGGACGGGGCATCAGCTCATTGCAAGGTGAACACAAGCACAAACAGACACTGGCGTCATTTTAGCGTCACCAAATCCCCAAACCTTCATGTCTTTGGATGGAAAACTGAGCACACTGTGGAAACCCACCATGATAACATGCAAACTCCAGGCAGGGATCACAAAGGACGCGACGACCTGTGTGACAGCAGTGCTACCGCTCTGCCACCCCTATGTGTAACTATTAACGGTATTCATTATTTAAACAAAGTTAACGATTTATCTGTAAAATGTAACATACATATTGTAATGCATTTCATCATGACAGTGATATCAAGTATAAATCTAAGAATTCTAAATGTGCAAAGAGCTGGAATGTTATAAATTTAATGTGTTCAGTGTGGCGATCTATTGCTGCTTGCTGCTGCTGTCAGGTCAGGAGGAAACCCCAGAAGCGCGGTGCAATTAACAACTGGGATGACGTTTACGACAGTCTGCTTTAATGATAAAGTAAACTACGAGATTAAAGTGGACAATTTGAGTTTAAAGCCGAAATTTCCATTTTAAATCACAAAATAGACCATTTCATTATGTCCTTATTTTTTTTCTCTCTGTGGCTCAAATACGGCGCCATAAATTCTGATGCTATTGTAAGGTACAAAACAAAAAAGACGGCACAGAAGATGGTATGTAAGACTTTTAAAATGTATCGCGTCATTACTTTGGGGAATATGTGACGCTTGAATATAAAGGACACATGAATACATTTGTATGTCGGCATTTTGCTTTACCACATCGAACCATTTATCAAAAATTGGAGCATGAACATTGATCTGCAAAAGTAGCAAGAAATTCATGCTGAAATTCAGGATTTGAAAGTGGAGAGTTATGACGATATTCCAGAAGAAGATGACATAACTGTATTTGGATAAATGTATATTGTTGTACATGAATAAATATAAGATATCCCCTGAAAATAAGCCCTAGTGTATCTTTTGGAGCAAAAATTGATATAAGACCCAGCCTTATTTTCGGGGAAACACGGTATTAGTTGTTTCAGTATATTAAGATTTGATACATCAAGCCTTACAATATTTCTTTTTCATTTCTGATAACATAATTAAATTAAAAAAAAAAATTGGTAACGATAAAAATATCTAAGTGAGAGTAAGGACTCCCTCGACTTTAAAGTTGCTATCAGTTTTCACATTACCAGTTCAGGCATAACTGTCCTACATACAGCATTAATTTTATCAAAATCAAATCCTCATAATGTTTATGAGTCTAACAGGAGGCAAGGCTATTTAGATGCTTACTTACCAAACATTTTCAGATAAGTAGTCAGTTTGGATACATTTGCCTTAGCCAGTTCATTGGACTTCTTACTAAGCACAAGAGAAAGGGAATGAACCTGGAAAAAAGTATAAAGATGATTAGTGACGATGAAACCAAGGACTACAAACATAAATTAATGAAAGACTAAAATGTATGCAAAAATCAATGACTAACCAAATTAAACTTAAAAACAAAGGAAAGATAAGAACTTGATTAAGCTAGGAAGAACATTATGATCATTTTTTAAAGTCTCATAAAAAACAGAAAAGTACCTTGAGGTCAAGTTTTGTATTGACCTTATCAAGTAGAGCTTCCTCACTGAAGAAATTATCTTCCACCAAGCCTACAGCATGGTCAAGCTGAAACTGATCTGGGACAGGGTAAGGTGATGTAGGAGTTGTTTTCAAACCATGGTTACTGGCGGTGGAACCAATTCCAAAGAAATCAAGAATAACTACCCAGGTCTGTAGAGTAATAAGGACATCAAGGCAATTGAAATCTACATCCACAGAGCGGCCAATTCTTTCATATCGGCTCTCAAATTCAGGATGGTGCTTGTCCACAAGAAGAACATTGATGTGTACAAGAGACTCGTCAAAGTCTGAGGGAGAAGTGAAGGTGCTGGAGTTATGTGTTGGAGAAGGTGGTGGAGTACTTGGGCAAGCTGACTCCTTTTTAAATTTTCCTGGCACACCTTGAGTAGTAGAAGAATGTCTTTGATAAAGTTGGAAGACATTTTGGGTTTCTTCAATTTGTGCTGGAAGGGAGCGAGGCATATCAGGAATCTGAGCATTGGAAGAAGCAGGACAGGACTGGGATAAATACTCTTTTGGTGAGAAGGTGGAGGGTTTTGGTGCACCTCTTGACACCATGAGATGTTTAAATTTTGAATCAGGATTTTTCTCCAGGAGATCTTCCATGAGGAGTGACTGTAATGTCAACTGAATTGCCAAAGTATGAGGGTGGTCTTTAGAAAACTCTCCTTCCAGATCCTGGAAGCACAGACTCACAAGCCCTTGTGAGCCCTGACTGAGATCTGTACTCAGTTGTACCTGAAGCTCAGAAACCTTGAAGTTGGCATGGACCTGGGTGAAGGTGTCAGGCTCCTTTAATGGGGAGATAGGCTGATGATGGTTAGGGTTTATAAACGAGGTTGAAAAGGAAGAATAGAGGTTTTCAGATGAAATATTATGCCTAAATATGCCCATTGAAGGACTGAAGTAAGATGATGATTTGGAGGATGGCGTGGGCGGAGGAGGAACTGGAGGCTCTGAAGGAGTTATACGTTGTTCTTCAATAAATGTGAGGTTATCCATAGTCTGCAAAACTTGCTCATATACTGCCTTTGCCAGAAAAACCTAAGCAATGAAGAAAAGTGGGCAATAATTAAAATACTTTTTAACCTTCACAATACAAGACTTGCACTACATCAATTTCAATTGATGGCATTCTTCTGAGAAGATGGGCTCTTGCACTCAAAGATCTTAAAATGGAACTGAGTAAAATTCAACACATTTAACATTTACATAAATAAAGATATACCACCAATACATTAATTTATTAATAAATTATACCTAAATTAAGATGACAACAATGGAAAAAGGATATGGACAATCACTGCCATACAGTGCATTCGGAAAGCATTCACAGCGCATCACTTTTTATGGCACAGCCATTTCAAGATCTCTCCAGAGATGTTCAATCGGATTCAAGTCTGGGCTCTGGCTGGGCCACCCAAGGACATTCACAGAGTTGTCCTGAAGCCACTCCTTTGATATCTTGGCTGTGTGCTTAGAGTCGCTGCCCTGCTGAAAGATGAACCTTCGCCCCAGTCTGAGGTCAAGAGCGCTCTGGAGCAGGTTTTCATCCAGGATGTCTCTGAACATTGCTGCAGTCATCTTTCCCTTTATCCGGACTAGTCTCCCAGTTCCTGCCGCTGAAAAACATCCCCACAGCATGATGCTGCCACCACCATGCTTCACTGTAGGGATGGTATTGGCCTGGTGATGAGCGGTGCCTGGTTTCCTCCAAACGTGACGCCTGGCATTCACACCAAACAGTTCAATCTTTGTCTCATCAGACCAGAGAATTTTCTTTCTCACGGTCTGAGAGTCCTTCAGGTGCCTTTTGGCATACTCCAGGCGTGCTGCCATGTGCCTTTTACTAAGGAGTGGCTTCCGTCTGGCCACTCTGCCATACAGGCCTGATTGGTGGATTGCTGCAGAGATGGTTGTTCTTCTGGAAGGTTCTCCTCTCTCCACAGAGAACCTCTGGAACTCTGACAGAGTGACCATCGGGTTCTTGGTCACCTCCCTGACTAAGGTCCTTCTCCCCCAATTGTTCAGTTTAGGTGGCTGGCCAGCTCTAGGAAGAGTCCTGGTGGTTTTGAACTTTTTCCACTTACGGATGATGGAGGCCACTGTGCTCATTGGAACCTTCAAAGCAGCAGAAATTTTTCTGTAACCTTCCCCAGATTTCTGTCTTGAGACAATCCTGTCTCGGAGGTCTACAGACAATTCCTTTGACTTCATGCTTGGTTTGTGCTCTGACATGAACTGTCAACTGTGGGACCTTCTATAGACAGGTGTGTGCCTTTCCAAATCATGTCCAGTCAACTGAATTTACCACAAGCTGGACTCCAATTAAGCTGCAGAAACATCTCAAGGATGATCAGGGGAAACAGGATGCACCTGAGCTCAATTTGGAGCTTCATGGCAAAGGCTGTGAATACTTATGTACATGTTCTTTCTCAGTTTTTTTATTTTTAATAAATTTACAAAAATCTCAAGTAAACTTTTTTCACATTGTCATTATGGGGTGTTGTGTGTAGAATTCTGAGGAAAAAAATGAATTTAATCCATTTTGGAATAAAGCTGTAACATAACAAAATGTGGAAAAAGTGATGCGCTGTGAATACTTTCTGGATGCACTGTATCTACATTCAAATCTACATTTTCAATGTTCTGAAAATCAGCTTTATAAAAGTAAAAAGTATGAATACAATCTGTACATGAAACACACATTAAAGGGAGTATTTGAGAAAACAGAAATACAGAAACTGTATTCACAGGTTGCATGTAACATGGTGTGAATATTGATGAAGTAGACTGCTTTAAGTTCTACGGGCCAGATTCGGTCTGAGGGCCTTGTGTTTCACCCTAAATTTTATGAGGGGAAAACATTTTAGAGCTCTCAGTGGTATCTAACCTTTGTCAACAAACAGCTAATTAAGGATGTTTAAATAAAGGTGACTGGCTATTCCAAACAAGGGAGAGGCTTAAAGAAATATCAAAACATGTCCATTTTTGAATTTCTACTGTCAGAAACAATGCAAGTTAAAGGGAACTGGTAAACTCAAGTCAAGATTTGGAAGATCCAGAATAAAGTGATAGAACTGCTCATAAATTTATCAGATATACAAAAACAAAATATATCACTACAAAGGATAAGTAGGAAGGTTTAGCTGGGATCAGCATAGTGTTCCACAGTGCAGCATTGTTTACAAAACATGATGTGTATGGATGATCACATCATGTAAGTCATTATTTAAAGTATGAAAAATGAGACTTAGGTACACTAAAAAATGCTGAAGTTTTAGAAGAAACACCTTGCTAATTACTATGCACAATGGTGGTTCTCCTACACTGTGGAGGCGGTGGGAATGTGTGACAGTCAGTGTCGCATGAAATTTGTGGTTTATAGAAGTGTCAACAAATCCAGGTTATTTAAAGAAAGACGATTATTAAAAATCAACCATGAAGTACTAACAGAAAGAAAAGGGTTTAGTGTGACCATCATAGACTTAAAAATAATTAAAGTCAGCAAAGGGGCATCTCAAATATACAATGAGAAATCGTGTTAGGCATTCTTTGCATGCAGATAGTAGGGTTCTGCAAGGACAAGTATGGAGAAATTCTTAATGTAAGACTTTTGGCAAACTACAAGAACCATTTGGAAAGTACACATTTTTCACAAAAAGGGTGTTAACTTAATACTGGCTGATAGGGCTTCCAAACTTTTGTACACGCTACCTTAACCGTTTTATTTTCCCTTCTAATAAGGAAGTTGCTTCATTAAAGGATATTAAAATGTATTAATATGGTATTGAATGATGAAACTCAAAAGACAGAAGAAAACCTAGGGAGAAGAAGTGACACTTGAAACAAAATGAACGAGCTTTAGTGATGCTGATGAACATATTAAAGTAGCAATTGAAGCAAAACTAGTGTGTTAGGCTGGTAACATGACTTCAAGAGAGGCTCACTAAGATAACAAGCTAAGTAAAAAGGCAAGCTCAGTTATGGGGCACTCTCTAGACGCCCTGGTGGTAGTAGCACAGGATAGAATAAAAACAAAATGGAGTGCCATTATGAACAATGCTGCACATTCAGTTTCGGACACACTAACACTGATGACTTTCCTCCAATGAATTATTCAGCAAAAGTGTGTCAAGAAACGCTACAGGAGCTCCTTTATACCAACAGCAATATGTCTGCATAATTCTTCACTGTGACTGTGACTGAAGTCATAAGTTTTCTTTTCTTTCATTTTTTTTTCTTCCTTGTGTAGTCATTAGGGTGTGTGTTCAGACCATAGTGTGTGTGTGTATATATTTTGGTATGTGTATATGTACAGTATTTATCTATTTATTGATTTAAAGAGCTTCTGTGAAAACCCATATTTCCACCTTGGGGAAAATGAAATTTGTTTGTTCATTCGTTCAATCTGTCTATCTCTCTCTTTCTCTGTCTCCATACTTTTACTTGAGCTTAAGATAAAGCATGAAAGAACTACATCTGTTTATTTAAATTAATATAACAAAGCATTTCAAATAAATGCTACTGAACCGTGTGCTCTTTGTTGCTGAGATGATTAAAAGAACTGAGTCGGTGATGGCATGGCTCTCAGTTAAAAGCACCAACATTGATTTTGCATATAAGCTACCAAATAAAATGTTCAAGGAATTTGCATTACGTAAAAACATCAGAGAGTTATGAGTTATCCAACCTGTGACAATTAAAACAGCGAAGGCTTGTCTGGCCTGACTGATCTTAATAACTCAATGTATGTCTTAACTGAAAGGCAACAGCTTGCCTGCATCCTCCACTCCACAGTTTTGAACCCCTACCTCAAATTCTCTCTCATGCTTCTTCTTGTGCTCTAAACAGAAAATGACAATCTACATCCCTACCCTTTAAGTGGTACCCCTCGGCAACACTACCCACTGCTCCTGATAATACAGTAGCCCTAGTCTTTTGTTACATTTAAAAGGCTAGTGCCCACTGTAAGTGCATATTCTGCACCCCTGCTACACACTATATACTCCCAAAAACATGCGACTTGAAACCTGTCATTTGAGAAATTAGCCATTTGCACAATCATAAAAATAAGGCATCTGATCTACATCCAGTCACATGAAAAAGGGCAAGGTAACGATCAAAGTGGAAGTACTTTATTAATTGATTTTGTCAATATCTATATTCCAGGAATAGATAACAGAGACTATGAAATGTATATTATAAGCAACTACAGGGGCAGCCTTCATCTGTTTTGACACTCGTGGCATGAACAGTGTAGATACGGCAAAATAAATACCTGCACAGGGTTAACAAACCTGCCCTCTATTCGTAGAAGGCTAG
Source organism: Erpetoichthys calabaricus (assembly GCF_900747795.2). Lineage (NCBI taxonomy): Eukaryota > Metazoa > Chordata > Cladistia > Polypteriformes > Polypteridae > Erpetoichthys > Erpetoichthys calabaricus. The sequence goes on from NC_041401.2 coordinate 183,251,275, forward strand.
AACTGCAAAAGGATTGTTCTGTTGGAAGGTATGACAGGTCAGCTCTGTCACTGAGTCGGACCTTCTCCAAGTTGAACACGATGGTGTTGTCTTTCAAAATGTGAAATGCTGGGAGACAGAGAGAAAAATAAACACAAGAAAAATGATAAAAAGGCTACAGAGCCTAATATACAGTAGCATGTTAATTAATACTCACAGTGTTAAAAAATTGTTCAAATCTGAAGGTCAATAGGGTGCCGTTTTAACTTGCTGCTAGGTACCTTGTACATATTTGTCAATGTTATGAAATACTGTACACCTCGCAGTATGCAATTGTTTATTTGCTGAAAAATTCATATGGAATGGTAAACATCCACCATTAATTATTGCTGTTTAACTCAATTATAAATGTGTTTTTAAAAGGATTTTTCACTACTTTTAGACTGACAGGTCTAATACAGTCATCTGATAAGGGGGCTTACTATTATTTCTAAAGAAATTATTAATGGCAGAATACGTTTTACTTTTAACTGAGATTTGTTTAACACAGCTTCTGCTTTTGCCGTCTCTGCATTGAAACCACAATATATTAACAATATGAACTCTACTTTACAAAGCTGTGAATGGCTTAGAGAACACATTTTGCACGGACTTCACACATTTGTTTTAATATTTTCCTATGTTAATGCTTTTATTAGACTACTGTTTATTATTATTAACATTTAATATTTTTATTATTGTTTGTTTTTGGCAGACGCCATACCCTAGAGGACTTAAATTATCTGGAAACATTACACCTGTTGACATTAACGTATATACTCGCGTTTAAGTTCTCCCGCATATAAGTCAGGGCTTGATTTTGCAGTATGATTTCCGGTATTTTATAATGTCGGTCGTATAAGTCGAATGCAGAAACTCACGCTATTGGTCCAAGAGATTATGATATGCTAAAGCCCACCTGAGATAGTAACCACGGAGCACACTGCCTTTTTTTTTTCCTATGTATTGCACGCCTACATGACCACACAGTAATACTATTCTGAAATGACGTTTGCACTGTTTTGTATTTTTTGTATCTCACACCCTCATACACCTTTATCGTAAGAGCATCCCTTATCTACGATGGAGCGTTCAATTAGAAGAAAATATGAAACTGGTTTTAAATTTAAAGTCATTGAAATGGCGAAACAAATTGGTAACTGTGCTGCTGTAATATAATTCGATGTGTCTGAGAAACTGGTGCGAGATTGGAGGAGGCAAGAAGATTTAAGTGTTGTATTTTTAAACGGGCGTATAAGTCGGGTCTGATTTTATGATTGATTTTTCAGGTTTCAAGACCTGACTAATACGCAAGTATATATGGTACTTTTTATTTTAAAATTGGATAACAGAGAGAGTCATTGACTTGTTCAAATTAATCTGAAGTGGGTACAAAACTGGTAACCTTCAGTAGAACGCAAAATACCATAGGCAAGAATGATACATACTATATTCATCTTCTAATGAAAGCAGGAGTCTACAGTTTAGACGATAGATAGATAGATAGATAGATAGATAGATAGATAGATAGATAGATAGATAGATAGATAGATAGATAGATAGATAGATAGATAGATAGATAGATAGATAGATAGATAGATAGATAGATAGATAGATAGATAGATAGATAGATAGATAGATAGATAGATAGATAGATAGATAGATAGATAGATAGATAGATAGATAGATAGATAGATAGATAGATAGATAGATAGATAGATAGATAGATAGATAGATAGATAGATAGATAGATAGATAGATAGATAGATAGATAGATAGATAGATAGATAGATAGATAGATAGATAGATAGATAGATAGATAGATAGATAGATAGATAGATAGATAGATAGATAGATAGATAGATAGATAGATAGATAGATAGATAGATAGATAGATAGATAGATAGATAGATAGATACTTTATTAATCCCAATGGGAAATTCACATTCTTCAGCAGCAGCATACTGATACAATAAATAATATTAAATTACATACATATACAAAGCAGATGAAATGAAATATAATGTAACACTGTTCCATATGTTATATTACTTTTGTGACTGTTAAAAAATTTGCCATGGAACAAGGAAAGAGGTTTTATTTAGTTACTGGGTTGCTTTTCCCATCATGAAAATCTGCTACGGAGACAAGTTTTTAATTTAGTGGACACTTACGAAAACAATGAAAAGGTTCCCCTGCTTGTTAAAATGTTATTAGCTTTACTGTTTCTGCCATTTGTTGGCGTACCCACTGCTTTTGAAGAGCTTGTGGATATTTCACCTCCAGAGCTAGAGGGGTCCAAATCAAGATATGTTCACCTTAATCACCACCTGCTATAGTTAGTTCTGACATATACATGGGTGCCAATTCTAGATTTTTCACAAAGGATTGCACATAATGGGCAATATAAATGCCACAGTACAGATACATGCACAAGGTTTTGTGCTTACTCTAAATTGTGTTAAGTGTTTTTTTTTTTTTTGCATTATGTTTTGTTTTGACTCATTTTTACATTTTCATTATAAAAACTAACTTTTCAGTAAAAATGGATCACAATTCAGCCTCTGAACTGATTTGTCACCAAGACTTACAATGGGGACAATTTCCAGTCATTCCTTACTTTGTAAATATCATACAGTAAAAATCCCTGGGACTGTCATTGATATATGTTTGAAATCACGATTTTCTGAAATCTAATACTTTATATGAAGAAAAATAAACCTGGTTGCTGTTTGCTCTTCAACATACTAGTTAGTTATAATATAAACACATTCCTTTTGAGACAGTCAATCAACAAATGTGAAACATAAGCATTTTTATTAAAATCTGCTTCAGAGTAATTCATTTAAATGTTGTTTTCTTTGCATGACTGAGTATTATCTAGTATTATTATAAATAGATAAGACATTGCTGTGTCCACAATTTAACCATACAATATATAATATTATGTCCTTCATCCAAGTTTCACACTTCTACTCACCTAATGTCTGTAGAACAGACTCAAAGAGGTCCTTCTGGCTGAAGATAGCCTGCCTTTGGCTCAAGCGACTATCTTGTTTAGTTATCCTCACATCTGCTGGGGAGATCTTGTTCAGGTCAATATGGCTTGTATTCAGGGAGTAGACATGAATATTTTTCACCTCCACTTGAAGCTTTTCTGTTTCAGTGGCACTCAGTCCTGTCACAAAGTTCTGTATTGAAATGCTGCCTAAATGTCCCACCAGCAGTTCTGAACTACCTGGTTTTCTAGGAATCGACACTACAGGGGACTCAATATTGACATTTAAGATTAATTTAATCCTTGATGGCTCAAGTCTCACACCATCTTCACCCTCATCAGTGTCCAATTCTTCCACAAAAAGAACATCCCCTCGGCTCCGCTTAATGGGTGTCTCAAAGAGTGACACCATGCTGGTGTACTCTGCTGTTTTTGACACGATCGCTGTGGAAACTTTGCTGGCTGCAGTTTTAAGCATTGAGCGAAAGTTATCTTCCATTTCGCTGACAGACAAACTAAGTTCCTTCAAGAACCTGGCTGAATGGTTGTAGTGTAAAGAAGCCATCTGAACCTGCAGAGAGCACTGATTTTGCGACTCCTCAAGAAGATGAAATTTAAGAGCTTCTAGAGTTGTTTCATCAGCATTAGTTAGAAAATCAATTTCAGATGCAGTGTGGACGTCCTCAGCATTGCCAATTCTCACAATAAACTGGCCATGACTACTTTCTTGAGCCAAATCAACAAGTTGCAGACATCCAAGTGATCCCCTTATCTGTAAATGACTACCCATAGAAACATTCACTTTTGTGTCACTGACACTTGCTGTACCAATTTTGATTGCCTTCTTTTCCCAGCCTACCGAAGGTCCTTTTTTTATGGTGCGCAGAAGTAAGATATTAAGTCTGTGAATATCTACTGCAACCTCTGTGTTCTGATCGTAAATAGACTGAAATGTTTCCTGCTCTGTAAAGTGATTTCTGTCCATCTCTGGGAGTTGCTGCTGGAATACAGGCCACCAGCTGGAATCTTCCTTGTCTTTTGGAAAGGACTTTTGAAGAAACTTCAGTAGCTCAACCAAAGTCTCAGGATTTAGAATGAGATCAAGGTTATTGACCTGTAAGCTTGTCACCTGAAGAGAACTATTAAGATCCATGGACGGGCAGTTAGAATTAACAAATTGATACTCCAGCCTAATAAGTGCTTCCTCATCCTTGATATCTGAAGACAAATGAAAAGCTTCACTGAGGGATGATCCTCCAGGACATGCCTGAGAAGCACTATTTTCCGACCCAAGACTTGGAGACTGTGCCTGGCTTTCTTTAAGGCTGCCAGTTGGTACATCAAATATGAGATTTTTGTGTGAAGCAACCAAGAGTTCAAAGTCTTTGCCATAAGTCTGCATGGTATCTACCAGCAAAAGGCCATGGACTGTAAGGGACACTTCAGCATCATAAGGCCTCTTAACAAAACGGGCGTTAGTGCCAAAGACTTTTAGAACAGAGATGTAACTGCCTTTACTCTCTATACCAAGCTGCACATAGTGCACTTTAAACTCTGCTACAAGAAGACGGGATTCCACAAGAACTTCTTTTGTATGTTGTTCCAGTGTCATCACACTTTGGGTTAGGTTTCTGCTTGATCCATCTTCATCTTTACTAAAAGAATTATCATGAAATAATGATGCAGACTTGGACAGATTCAAATTTTCACTCTGCTCTTTGTCCTCTGAACTCTCTGTTCCAGAACCCAGTGCTGAAAGGCAACTACGTAAAGCCAAAATCTTTTGTTCATTGAGATGCATTTTAAGGTCAGGCAATGTTCCAGACAGAGTTGCTCCAGGGTGCTCTGGATTTGAAGTATAGCAAAGCCTTTGCTCCAGCTGAAGTAAAACATTAAATTTTTCCACAACATGTGTTGGTCCAAGGTCACTTTCATGCAGGTGCTTCCAGTCTTCTTTGTGCCGCCCAATCATGATCTGAAGGTCCAAAAAAGACAACGAATATTTCTCATACATTTTCCTTTTAAATAGTAGTTCGCCCTCAGCTCCAGTTAAATCAGACAGATCAGTGATTTTACTTTGGATTCCTGTTGTTGTCACAGGTTCAGGTGGTGGAGATGAAGGAGGTGTGGCCAGAGGAGTTTGGAACTCTTCATCACTAAGCTCTTCTTCTGTTGGTGTGCTCTTCGAATTAAACTTGGGCTCTTAAAGTACAAAAATCCAGATTACAAAATAATGTTATTATCATGAAGTGAGCATTGTGCTATTTACTGTAGTACAAACTCATTTTGATGGTTAAATGTCCACTGGAGTATTCCTCATGTTCAATTTATAGTTGAATGTAAACTTTTCTTCTGTTTAAAATACTAACTCTAGCAGGGAACAATACTTGATGTTTCACATACACATCTCTATTTGGTGGGCCTTTTTTCCCCAAATACATGGTTATAATGAATTGGACCCTACAGTACATACATAATGCACCTTTAAACAGCATTCATCCCTGAGGTAATGCTTTAATATTTTATTATTACTTCAGCTTGACATGAAATAGTTTTTTCCAATTGATCAGAATCAAAAAAGGCAAATAAAATCAACTGTTATATAACAATAAAATTTAACGATTTCCAAAAGATTGAATACTTTTTATAGGTTCTACCGTGTTTCCCCGAAAATTAGACAGGGTCTTATATTAATTTTTCCTCCAAAAGATGCGCTAGGGCTTATTTTTAGGGGATGTCTTGTTTTTCCATGAACAAAAATCTACATTTCTCTCTAATATAAAAAAAAAAATCTTGGAAGGCTTGAAAGGAGACAATACCTGATTTTCTCGGAGACACTTTAACGACCCGCAAGACAAGGCAGTGAGACAAAAGGACAGCTGCTGGCTAAGCTTTTAAATGATTGACACGCAGCATGACAGCGGATGATAGACCCTCCTCCCTACCCCCTTCACAACGCGTGCAGCAGACACACGAAAATGGGTAGCGTGCAGCATGCCCCGGGGGTGGGTGAGTAAAGCGAGCCGGGGGCACAACCCCCTAGTATTCTCCATCAAAAATCTACATTTATTCAAATGCAGTTAATTTCTTGCGACTCCATTTCCTTTAGAACAATTTACCCCAATCTCTCATGTCTAGCAAAAAAGCCTTCCTTAAATGAGCACCTCTTGTCCATGTAGCCTGCTCGTAGTGCATTCGGATATCCAACTTCTTCTCTTTGCAGAAAGCAGTAAGATTTTTGTCCTGGGACTCCTCCACAATTCCTTTCTTGTACTCGACAGAATAGCTCTTTCTTTTTGTATTCATGTTGTCAGGGGGTCAAAATACTGGTATTATTTCCCATTCATCTGTGTACATATGGTAGCAGTAGGCATTTATCGCTCATCCAAAGTCGCCTGCGCGGGATCGTAACTAGGGCTTATTTTCGGATTAGGGCTTATATTACAAGCATCCTGAAATCATGCTAGGGCTTATTTTCAGGGAAACACAGTATGTATGCTCACCTTTATAGGTGTAACAAATGAATGAATTGCAGTATGCACTCACATAAAAAAATACTACAGGAGACAATTATCATAGGAGATGATGTCTTTAGCTATAAGCCTCCCCAACCCAAAAAACCTACAATAAAATACCAACCAATAATATCACAGGTACTCTTTTTAGCATGTGCTATTATTATTATTTTACTTTTAAATCAAATAAGATGGCATCATCTGCATTTCTAAATGAGGTTTATTTGTTCAGATAAAAACTTCCTCCAATTATAAAAGAGAGATCACCTTCAGAGTTAGTAAGTAGTATCCGACCAAGATCCACCACTACTAATATAGGGTCTTCTGACGTGAAATCTTCAGGGACCACCACTTGAGGGGCACAAATGTCTAACTTCATTGTCCACCGCTTACTATTCTTCTATGAAAAGGAAAAAAAAAAACTGGTAAAATAAGAGATGTTTCTACACTTTATCAACAATACCCATTATTTTGCATAGTGGCTGTTTTAAATGGAGAATGATGAGAAATACATTTTCAAAGAAAATAAATAATATGAACAGCTGAATAAAATGCATATAATAATAACTGAAGCACCCAGTATTATTGAAAGAAATAATTGTTTGCTCTGAAAAAAGTTCAGAGAAAAATATAAACAGTGCTCAACTCAAAATCCAACGTTTGATGAAGTGAATGAGTCTTGCACAAATATCAAAATTGACAGCTACTGAGCTGCTTTAAACTCTCTGGTGCCCATGTGCTGCACTTTTAAAAGTACAATTACCTCTCTGTTAAAGAGCTAAGTCACCCAGGAGCATGTGGGGTTCTTAATCTGGCCTTGCATTTAGGCAAAGTAGAGGGAAGTAGGTGTTCATTTTCAGATCTTTTCAAGTGAATACTTAAGACATTCAAATTTTTTAAAAATGATACATATTAAATATTATTTCTATATATTATATATATGAACCGTGTGAGCCATTATGAATGTAGTGAAAAGTCAAGCAAAATAACACCTTTTATTGGCTAACTAAAAAGATTACAATATGCAAGCATTCAAGGCAACCCAGGCCCCTTCTTCAGGCAAGATGAAGAAGGGGCCTGAGTTACCTCGAAAGCTTGTATATTGTAATCTTTTTAGTTAGCCAATAAAAGTTGTCATTTTGCTTGACGTTTCACTATATATATATATCTATACTAATAAAAGGCAAAGCCCTCACTGACTCACTCACTCACTCACTCACTCACTCACTCACTGACTGACTGACTGACTCACTCATCACTAATTCTCCAACTTCCCGTGTAGGTGGAAGGCTGAAATTTGGTAGGCTCATTCCTTACAGCTTACTTACAAAAGTTAGGCAGGTTTCATTTCGAAATTCAAAGCGTAACGGTCATAACTGGAACCTCTTTTTTTGTCCATATACTGTAATGGACTGCAGCTCGCTGGCCATGGGAGGCGGAGTTGCGTATCGCGTCATCACGCCTCCCACGTAATCACGTAACCTGCCGTTTGCAATACCATATTCGCGACATACAAGTTTAATGAGAAGACACAAGGTATAAACGAGACTTTGGATCACTTTGTAACAGAGTTAAAATTGCTGTAGCGAGAAACTTTTAAATGCCGGGTCTTAGCTAACATTAAATAAAGCCGTGGACATCGCAACATCACACAAGAGAGCGGCTCACGTGAACTGACTGAACGCAGCACATGTGATCACTCATTACACAATTGAGAGGGCAGCGAAACAATAAGAAGCGAGCGAGTGACGCATACAAGCATATTCATAAGTGCAGCTACGGCGGAAACAAAGCACGGTGTAAACCGCAAGTTTAAATTAAGTTTGGCAAGATTGCTTTTCTCCTGTACAACTATACGTTGCATTCTCAACAGTAAGCTTGCACGACTTGGTCATATTACAACCAGAGTGCTGAACTGACAACGTGGTATACAAAGAGAACTATAACAATCATAATAAACGAACAATAAAACAGCGGAGAACCCGTGGATTAAATAAAAAGGCTGCTTCCTTGGCGAAGCAAGGAAAAAGGATGGCCTTATATGGCGTCCGTTTATAAAAGAGCGGAGAAGCTGTGTAAAGACTGCTTCACAAAAAAAACAGCAGAGCGCCTTATATGAGCAGGCAGTCAGCTAAAGAAGGGAATCAATAAATAACTATAATCGTAATAAACGAACTAAAAATAGCGGAGAATCCGCGGATTACATAAAGGAAATGGGTACCTGAACAGAAAAGTGAGTCTCAAATACCTACACAATAACTATAACAATCGTAATAAACGAACAATAAAACAATACAGAACCGCTAAGCAAGGAGAAAGGACGGCCTTATATGGCGTTCGTTTATAAAACAGCGGACAGGCTGTGTAAAGGCAGCTTCACAAAAAAACAGATCCTTAACAAATTGTTATTGGTATATTTTCCCTCAATTTAAAAAGGTTTTCTTTTCTTTTTAATTAAAATTTAAAAGCAATACTTCACCGCTGCGAAGTGCGGGAATTTGGCTATATGCTGTGAGTGTGTACGCCTGATGAGCCCAGAATTAGGGTGAAACACGTGTCGCGTACTCTTTGCATTATTTGACAGTAAACTATTTTCAACCATTCTATGATCTGCTTCTCACAACTGAGGGCACCGTGGCGGATGTTAGCTGACTTGCTGGCCAACCACAAGCATTACCTGGTAGGTAACCACCCATACAATCAGATTGTGATTCAGACTACGAATGCCGTGAATGTAATTACCCCGATCTACATGCTGTCAAATAAATGAACCACACGCTGTGGCGCAATGTTAGGGGTTTCGCCTCTAGCGCTGACGTCCGAGGTTCGATTCCCATAAGGGAGTGCAGTGAGTGTGTACGCCTGATGAGCCCAGAATTAGGGCGAAACACGTGTCGCGTACTCTTTGCATTATTTGACAGTAAACTATTTTCAACCATTCTATGATCTGCTTCTCACAACTGAAGGCACCATGGCGGATGTTAGCTGACTTGCTGGCCAACCACAAGCGTTACCTGGTAGGTAACCACCCATACAATCAGATTGTGATTCAGACTACGAATGCCGTGAATAAATATATATGTAGATATGTATATGTATATATATATATATATATATATATATATATATATATATATATATATATGTGCATATGTATATACTGTATATGTGTATATATGTACATATGTATATATTTATATGTATATATATGTACATATGTTTATATATATGTAGATATGTAAATTTGTATATGTATATATATGTATATGTAGATATGTATATATACTGTATGTATATATGTATATGTATATATATGTTTACATAACCTCTTTAACACACTACTTCTCCGCTGCAAAGCGCGGGTATTTTGCTAGTATATTATAAAATTATATATATTTAAAAAATCTAGCTTAACTATTGCCCCATTTGAAATGAAAAGGGTTATGATGAATATTCTGGACTCTTAATTGAGGCTATAATTATAAAATAAGTTAAAATCTGACCTTATTCCTGTTTCTGGATTTTTTTTCTTCTCCTTTTTAAACCTATTGTATATGATGCCTCAAAGTGTGACATCCAAGTATGCACATTTCAATATGCTTCCTATTCTTAAAATGCAACTAACACTTGTGTGTACTCTGACAACAGTATATATTGACAACATTCCCTGTTTCATGTAGCTAATTACATCGTCAGTTTATACCCAAACAGTCAATGAAAAAAGTGATTGAAAATACAGTCTTCTGGAAATATAAGAACACTACGTGATAAATTTCACTTTAGATGGGCTTGTTTCTGCTTTTGGGAAAATCAGATGGAACTAACACAAATAAGGGGCACTTTTTGGCCGGCTTGACCAAGCGCAAGCAGTAGTTTAAGTGATTATATCCACATCATGGCAAAAAATGCACTGTCCTAGCTCCATTATAATTAACTTTTCTCACAAAAATGTTTACATTTTTTAACTCTTGTTAGTGTAAACATGATATCAGATTTAGTGACTTTGATTTATTTTTGTATGTCAATTTGTTTCTTAGTGTTGCCAGTTTAAAAATGAGGATAAGGTAAGCTGCATGCAAATGTAGGTATAAATCAGACAGAAGACAGGTGTTCGGTTTTATTTATTGTGGTGTTAAAGTAGCCATAGAAATAACAGAAAAAACTTTTTTCAACTGCAATTTGATAGACACCATTCGAGAAACTGTAAAAGGTAATTCAGAGACACACAATGAAGGGATATCAGTAGACGACACTAAAAGATACATGCGCAATCCTTTATCATTATTCACACAAATGCTTTACATCAGAATAGAAAACAACTTACAATGAATTCCCCCACCAATAGTTGATCAATTGTTTGACGTATCTCTGCCTTGGTCTGCATCTTTAGCTTGTTATATTGTCTTCTGGCTGCTTCAGCCACCCTAGACTCCAACTGCGACTGGTATCCAAATCCTGACAATATTAAAATAGCAAATTGGCTGAAAACTGTGCCACAAAAACAAGGTCACTATAAAACATACTTCAATATTCTTTAAAAAGACAAATTTCCCTCTGGGGACAAATAAAGATCCATTCATCCATCAAAATATTATATAGTGCCTTCCAAATCTATATATTATAGAGTACATTTCACATCTATCTATCTATCCATCCAAGTAAAACCATCTAAGTACAAGGTATATATTTAAGCCTTAATATAAACATAGCTGCATGATGTAAACTGCATTAGCAGTGCAAGTTACAAATTTTAATATAAAAAATAGATACCTGATGAGTGAACTCTGCCTTTGTAGAAAAAGTCAGCAATTTTCTTGATAGCCTGTGGGTTATAAATTATATTAAGTGGACTTGTTTTGACCTCTAAACGCCTTTCAAAACTGCTGCGATGTGGATTCCTCTCATAAATCATTTCAAACACAGGTAACTGTTGATCTTCTAGGCTAGAACCTTAAAAAAAAGAAAATACAAAATAAGCATATTATTTTGTATTTAGAAGAGCTGGTAACAATTTAAAAAAGAAGTATAATCATTAATAAAATCAACTCCTGTACAGAAATATATATTCCTAAAAAACTGAAAACAAGTAACAATGGTCACTAAAACAATGAAGCGACAATGATTTATTGCTATCTGAAAATTGTGTATGTGTCTATTTAAAGTTCAGAAAGAACTAAAACAATGAAAGGTTGAAGACTAAATTATCTTGGTAAAACACAAGTACACGCTTTATATTACTAGTGTCACACACATGCGACTAGGAAGACGTTGTATGGACCAAGCAAAGGTAATTCCACGCCAGGCCAGGGGGTGGTGGGGTGCACTAAACCTTCTCCTGTTATCTCTACAGACCAGCCGCAGGAAAACCTGTCTGATTTAAAACAGATGATGTCACTTCCAGTTCCGGCGCCCAAAAGAATATCACTTCCGGCGCCTACTCTGACTAATGAAGAACACCACTTCCAGTTCCCTTACATCACTTCCTGTCCTATCCCTTAAAACTGCCATCTTGACAAACCATCGTCAGTTCTGTTTTGGACTCGGTATAGAGAACATCTCTGTATTCAACAAGAATCTTTTGCAGCCAGGAATAATATACGGGTGGCTGCCCCAAACCTTTTTAAGTTTGTTGAGTCTATTCCTTTTACAGTAGGAACTATTTTCCTATAATTTTCCTAGATGCCTTATTAATGAAGGATTAATTGACTAAATTTTCACCTTTTAACTTTTTTTGAATATTAGACATGGAGAGTAGATCACACTTATAAATGTCTACATCGTAGCTACAAATGTCATTTGATAAATGACAATGACAATTATTTTCTAATTCATACTACATATCATTTGTAAAAGATTGGTAACTTAGCTTGGTATGGTGTCAAAAGCAACTAATTTTATTTTTTACCTGTATCAAGTAAGTTTGAAGCACTGCTTTGACCAAAAGGCTGAGTGAAGCCTGCTGATCCTTTTTTCTGAAAAACAAAGACTGACATCAGAGAAAGAAAGATCAGTAGACAAAGCCTCTTTTGAAGCTGGTCATGGTTTACAGGGCCAGTTTTAAAAAACTTTATATCATAATCACCATTAATTTGAGACAGTATACTAAATCTTTATCAAAATCTAAAGTAAAACCACTGTAAAAGAAACACTCAAGTATACTTATTGTATACTTCCAGTGGAACCGAATGCCAAAGACAGTATGGCATCATGCTGAAAATGTAGTAGAAATACACAATGAGGCTGACATACATCTTTCATTACCAATACCATAAGAAAATGATGAATCTGGCATTTTGTTTTATTACTTTAGTGTTTGTTTTTTTTGTTTGTTTGTTTTTACTTTTGTTTCATAAAAGTGTTTTTCATAACACTAGGAAAAAAGGGTAATAATTCAAAAGCATAATGTGTGTAGCTTCTTACCTGTTTGGGAGAAACAAGGACAGGAAAGACAGTGCCTGGGGTAAACAAATCTCGTAAGTAAAGGCAGCCAAGCTGAATACTCAGCAGAGAGGAATCTGTTCGAGGCAGGGACTTCATGCCAATTTGAACTCCTTAAAAAGACAATTAAAGAAAATTAGATGGGACAGAAGTAAGCATGACAGCTCATAATCCCTTCATTATATATGTATAAAAAAATTTCACAACAAGCACTTAAAATGTGTAAGATGGAGTGCACTTTTGTGAAAACTGTACAGTTTTGAAAACTGTCCCAACAATACAATGTATGATGAATTTTCCAAAACTAGGGCTAAATCTAGTAACTTTCCGAGATAAATAGGTATATACATACATACACAGCAGAATAACAAAAAAGAAAAAACACTGACATGGCTGAAGATTAAAAGAGCAGTCACAGTCAACTGCGAGGGTGTTTTGGTTGGAATAAAGGAGCCCCAGCAGCGTTTATAAACACACTGCTGCTGAAGAATTAGTTGGCTGAAAGTACTTAATGATAGTGTGTCACAGACAGAATGTGCAGCATTGTTGATGATATAATGCGTTTCTAATTTATTGCATTATATTAATCTTCATAAACAATGTAATCTAATACCATGGGGAGTTTAATATTACAGACTAATCAAAGCCTCAGTTTCATTTTTGGTCTGGGTGAGTCAAAAGTTATAAACATGTAATCCGTTCAAATTTTAACAAATGTTTGTAATGAGAAGTCAAGTAAAATGACACATTTTATTGGCTAACTAAAAAGTTACAATATGCAAGTTTTCGAGGCAACTCAGGCCCGAGTTGCCTCAAAAGCTTGCCTACTGTAATCTTTTTAGTTAGCCAATAAAAGGTGTCACTTCAGTTGACTTCCCATTACATCCATAATGGCTAATACGGTACAACACCCTAGTACTACTAACAAATGTCTGAAAAGGGATTATTTGTTTTGGCTTTGTCAAATAATTATTACAGGGATTAGCAGTGCACCATTTTGTCATTAAAATCTATACATGTACATTACTTTCGCAGTATAAGCTTCTGGTAGGATGCTGTTCAGAATGGAAGTCGTGGGCAGGAGGTGGCATTGGTCCCTGCCTATTGCTTTACATTCCTGTACTGTTTGCATGTGGGTTAGTCAGTGGGCAACGAGCCAACTGTGAACATACAAACATTGTACAAGCCATTATTAAAACAATTTACACTGGATGTATTCTTTTTTCTTTAAAGATCAGAGCACAGAATAAATTTAAAAGAGCCACATAGAGATAACTGTTAATCATAAGTCAGACTTTCAAAAAAACACTACCAGTTCTACTAAAAGACAAAAAAATAAAATTAGTTTCAGTCTCCACAGTTTAGTACAAATATGTATAAAGTCACATTCGAAATGTATCATCTACTCCTGAGGAGCCCATTTCCATTCCTAGAGGGTAACAGTGGCTAAAGGTTTGCATTCCAGCTAATCTGCATTCACTTACTGGGGAGTTCCTAGTTTACTTGTAGCAGTTTACTCATAGCAAACAGTCTGCTCTGGTGGCCAGGGGTTTGGATGTTGCTGCTTCAGTCTCCACCTCCCTTAAACATGTTACATTTAGCAATAATTTCAGACTACAGTAATCCCCCGCTATATCACGGTTCAGCTATCGTGCCCCTGCTACATCGACGATTTATTAATATTATTACTATTACTAGGGGGCTTCGCTCGATCACCCCTGGGTTTGGTTTACCGGATATACAATTTAAAGAGATTGTTATTTTCGTGGGAATTGTTACATATGCATTATTTTCATTTTTACTTTAAAACTTTTGTAAAAACAATATTTGTCCTTTATTTCCTGCTCCGGGAGTGGTTAAATCTTTTTCTCGCGGCACTTATAACGCTGCTCGCATTGTGAAGGGGGTGTCTGAACGCATACTAAAGAGATGCGAACGGTTCAGCTGCTGTCTTGCTGCTGCTGCTGGCCAGTTGTGTGTTGTGCTTGTCACGCTTTGCGTCAATCCCTTAAAAGCCTGTACAGCAGCTGTCCTTTTGCCACTTCACGTCTCTGCCACTCGCTTTGTGAAGGGGGGAGCTGAACGCATGCTAAGCAGAAGTGGACGGATCAGCTACTGGTTTTGTGCTGCTTCCGCCAAAGTGCCTGTTCTGCTTGTCGCTCTGCGCATTCTGAAGGAGAAGGAAAAGGAGGGGGGGGGGGGGGTGAGGGCTGAACGCACGCTAAGGGGAAGTGCTCGGATCATCTGCTGGCAAGCTGTGTGTTCTGCTTGTCGTTGTTTTAAGAGCTGGGAGCACCTGAAGTTTGTCTGCCAAAAGCATTCCAACAACTGCTAGGTTAGATGTCAGTGAACTTGTTTTAAATTGTTTGTAAGTAGGGCGTGACGTGCAAAAGTCACCGTCTCACGGGTTTTGCTTCCTAAGGCTGTAATGTCTAGTCTTGCGTGTCGTCAAAGTGTCTCTCTGAGATGATCTGGTCTCGATTGCTTTGCTCAACACCCCTGGGAGGCGCACTACGCTTCTGCCACTTCGCGTCTCTCCCACTCGCGTTGTGAAGGGGGGGGAGCTGAACGCACGCTAAGCAGAAGTGGACAGATCAGCTACTGGCTTTGTGCTGCTTCTGCCAAGATGCCTGTTCTGCTTGTCACTCTGAGAGTCGATCATCTAAATGCCTGTACAGCAGCTGTTCTTGTGTCTCACTGCCTTGTCTTGCGTGACGTTAAAATGTTTTATAATAGACAGATGTTACTCATATCCTTAGCCCGACATCCACATATCATATGTGTTTACAAGGTGTGTTTTAATAAGTTTACATGTGTTTAAAAGCGTGTGGGAGGGGTATTTTAAGGCTTAAACTATTAAAAAAAATGTTTTATTTATATGGTCTTTCTATATCGCGGATTTTCACCTATTGCTGATGGGTCTGGAAAGTAACTTCCGCAATAGGCGGGGGATCACTATACCTATTAAAACAAAATTCTTGTCCTTTTTGATTGTACACAAACAAAATTATTAATTTACATTCCATTCTTGCAAACTATTAACACAATCTATTGTTTAGATGCACTTTCAGCTAAAAGCACCATTAAAATATTTCCATTTTGTTCCTTTTGACACATTTTTAGCATTTGGCACATTTTGGCTTAGACTAAAATTAATACTTTTTGGTTAAACGCTACATATCACAGTAGAACATTAAATGGAGAAAATCAGACTTGAAAATTGGACTGCTTACAAAACTCTTCAAAAGAAGAAAATTAAAATGTACAAAAAATTAAAATGCAAACTTTTGTCTTCCGAAAGTTGTTGCAGACTGTGTAGTTATCATTCTAATATTTCATGGCACACATAGTAAGTACCTGCAAACTGAAGTTGAATTACACCAGTGTCCTGTGATATGGAGCTCCTCTTCTTATCTTGTTCAAGCAAAGTTACTTGCCCCTTCTCCAGCAAGAAGCTGAGCTGGGCAAAAAGCCAGTCTCTACGAGTGAAGCTGTTTGGAGCCTGAGAATCCTGAAAACCATCAAAAAGTTCATCTGTACCTGGAATACGTAAAAATATAAAAAATCATATAAAAATGAGTGAGAGCTTTGCTTATAAGAATATATTTATATTAATGTTAAGTAAGTACAACACCTTTTTTTTTTAACATGATCATATTTGCACAGATTAATCAGTAAACATTTCATAACAAAACTGCTTATCATACATATGCCAGTTCAATGTCACACACATACGCATGGGAAACAGATTATGGGCTCAAATAAGTGTGTTTCTCAGCTGGGCCAAGATGGGCACTCTCCTCTGATGCTTTCTCCTCTTTTCCCTCTGCAGATCATCAGAAGAAACCGCCTTCTAATGTCATCTGTTCTGACTCCGGTACCCAACATCCCTTCCAGTTCCTGTCTCCTGGCTATATATTTGCCATCTGTTTTTTATTAACCAGTTCCATTTTTAACTCGTGTCTATAAAGACGTTTTTCATTTTTCCTCATTTTCAGGTATACAGGGTGGAATGCCCTAACTCTTTATGCTCTTGCTTTGTGCTTTACTACAAATGTTATTAATAACTGTTATTTCTTCAAATATGCCAAGTTCTGCCTTTGGCAAAATATATTAATCTCTGGTTCTATCTGCTGTCGAAATTTTTTTGACATCATCTGTATATTACAGCATGTTTTTACTTCATTAGCAAAGTATTTTATATACTGTTTAATCAAATGTGTTTTGTGGATCTTTAATATAACGGTTTCAAAGTAAAATACAAACAGACTAATTTATGTCTGGTGTTAATAATGAATATTATGTCTAATGCGCTTTTAAACAATTTAAATTTGCATGGCATATTCTTTCTCAATTGAAAATCAAAACAAAAAAAATACATACAGCTATTTTACACTTCTGTTCTGAACTGCATTTGTGGAAATAAGTTATTGGAAATTGGAATTGGTGGATTAACTTTAAACCTGTAGCAAGATTTGCTGTGTTCAGAACAAAACAAATGCAAATTTGTTGTCACCTATACTGGAAAAAAAACAAACATTCATACATTAACAGACCCATTTAATTCAGTTGAAGAGTCGGTTGGAGGCTTCCTTGCTTGAATCAGACACTGTGCAAAAAAGCAGCCCTGAACAGGAAATCAGTCCATTGCAGGACCACCTTGCAATAATAATCGCTGTCATATTAAAATAGTGAAAATTGCACAAGCAGAATGTGCAAACTCCACATGGACTATAAGCAGACACAAGAATCGAACTAAGAATATTGAATACATGAGGCAGCAGCACTAAACATTTCTATACTGCGCCACTAGACAAAATAAACTGTGTCCTTTGATGGCCTATCTCTTAAAGAGATGGTAAATGGGATGAAAATGTAATGAGAAAAGAGAAATTTCCGGCAATGGACATATTGGGCACCGGTACGAATTTCATGTAAGCTATGTGAGCCTTCCAATATAATCAAACTCTAATGTACGGTGTTGACATAAACCTTAATTCAACATAAATTGGAACATTTCTAAAATTATCCAAATGATAAAAGAAAAGATGAGTATACTGTGATGACACAGTGAGGGACAAGTGAAGACAGAAATCCTACCTAGTAGTTCTTCAGGATTCCATGTTTCATGTTCTGAGGTAAGACTTTCAGGATTTTCTACTCCATCAAAATCTGATGAATTTGTGGATTCTCCATACCACCCTCCCCATCCTGGAAACCAAGACTGAAGGTATTGGATCATTCCCATGCTACCACTATTTGGAAGAGGTTTAGAAGTTACTGTACTTGGAGATTCCGAAAGGGGGGTCAGTAAAACCTGTAGAGGAAAGAGGATAATATGTACAGTGGGGTGAGATAATGTTGAGCGTTAAACAAACACATTTTAAAAATCTCTCAATATCCAGAAAAGCATAAAATAACAAACTAACTTGTCTATTCATATTATGTAAGTATGAAAATGATAATGTAATTGCATTTTGTCAAGATATTATACTCAGTTTAAAATTCATTAGCCAATATTCAAACACAGTTTTTCAACTTTTTCATAATTACAGAATGCTTTCTGGTAATAATGTAAATTCAGCTTTAGCATTGCAATCAATTACTGCATTTCTCTCTATTATAATAAAAAAAATCCTGGGATGAGACGAGACTTTTTAGCCTGGAATGAGATGTGACTTTTTCAGAGAGATACTTTCACGTCCCACGAGACGAGACTTTGTGCCAAGAGATTTAACCACGCCCAGGGAAGGAAATAAAAGACAAAGAGTAGATGACAAAGTAGAACGTCGTAAAGAATTCAAAAACATTGGCGCGATACACATGCAGATCAGGATAGAGATAATGGAAGTACTAAAATTCGAAAGTCTCAAAAAATGATAGTAAAGATCGCATTAGCGCAAACAAACGGAAATTATTACTCGGTGAAATAATGGAACAGCAAAAAGAGATCAATATATTGTTCGGATTTAAAGTTTAAGTCGGAGACTTGTAGATCGTCTAATTCGTGTTGCCTTCAGGGGAAAGTAGAGTTTCTTCCCAATGAAGAGGCCTATCCGCGAGAATTAAAAGATTTGTTGTTTGGTGAAAGTGAAATCCACATATGCAAGCAGCAGAGACGCAAAATGGCTGGCGCATAGCACACTGGAGTTGGCGAATGAAGCCCCTTAGTTTTTAAAAAATGTAAAACACACACGAAATAGGCAATAGTGACACAATCACAAAATTGAAAATCAGTGTGTATATTCACATATATTAAATGGGGTAGCCTGGCTGTTGCCCCAACCATTGTTGCTGGCTCTCTCTCACTGTCTGTCCACAAGTAACAACATATATACAAATGTACAGTAAGAGATACACATATTTAGGATGTAAAGACTGCTTTCCACCTTTGCCCTTCTGAAACATAGCACTACATTTGACACTAAAACATTTTAAAATTGTTCCAATGACAACAGTTAACATCTAACATGTCAAGTGCCAATGTATCACACAGATGACACTTCAATTAAACATGTGCTGACTTGCCTCTTCAAGTTCTTCCTGCTGATGAAGCTGGTCATAGACAACTTCCCGAAGACCCTTCAGCTCCTCTAGGCTCTGCTCATTTTCAATCCGTTCCATCTCCTCCTGCAAGTTTATCAACAGAAGACAGTTAAATGCTCCATTGTGCTGTTCTTGGAATCTGAAGAAGAAAGAAAAGGTATGCAAAACTGCCAGTTCAAACCAAAAAAATAAAGTTAGAAACACCTTATACAATAAAAGTGACTTTTTTGATACACGGAATTGGTACATTTCTTACCACGTTGCTCTTTATTGACTGTACAAGTGTCTAACAGATTGACAATAAATAAACTGTCAGAAACCCGTCTGATTAAGCTATGTTACTAAAGCTGCTCCTGACCTCTTCCTTGGAGTTTAGTGTCTCTCCCTTAAGTATCTGAAAGTAAAGATTGGTGTAGAGACGAGCATCACGTGCCCTTTGAAGGGCAAAATTCCAGTTTCTGCGACGGCGACATTCTCTAATTTCCCAAAGATTGGCATTAATGGCAAACATCCACCACTCACGGGAACTGAAAATGATCAGACAGAGAATTCTCAGTTATTGTTGTCTGTATGTTATGTGCTCATAATGTTTAGTATCAAAAAAGGTTGAAAACAAAAAAGGAAACATCAATAAGGATTTTTTTTTTTGTATCACAGAATTATTATACTCTGGCACATTACTCTATAGGATCCTCAGATCCCATAAAGTGTTAATAAATTAAAACTTTTGTATACATAATATGTATCTAATGAACCAATCATATATAAAGAGATTGCCTCTAAAACTGACAAGATCTATTATTTCATAGTTAACACAAGATGATTTGCCATGTCTCTAACAAGGAGAATTTCCACATTTTTATTGTATTTTATCTCTAAATGTATGAAAGTGAGTCTGTACACTGTGAAGTGCCAGCCTTGACTAGTAATTCGAACACAATACAAATTTTTAAAACAAATACATAATGCTTCAAATGTTTAAATTCACAAGACAAGAGCTACAGATAATGAAAGGCTTCAAAGTGCAAGCATGGTTTTTTATTTCAAAATAAAAAACATCAAATAGGATAAAATAAACAAAGTTAAATAGCGAGATTAAAGCAATACAGTGGCACAGAGGCAATCTTTATCACATCATAGCATATAGATTCAGATTTTGTGGATTATTCCAGATTCTTCCCACAATATAAACACACGATGCTAGATTAGCTAGAGAAGCAAATGTAAGCCAGCTCTGTTTGAGCAGGTATCGTTAATTGGGTGTGTGTCGTGCTATGCAACAGAAACTGTCCTGTACTGATTCTGGCTTTAATAGAGCAGTGGAATTAACTAACAGAGAAAGTGCAGCAGATAAATTGAATGACAAAGAGCCTGATGCTCACTTTTCATGAAGAGCAACCTTTGGTCTCCACTTCCTGAAGAGGAGTTCACGTTCTTTCCTTTCCAACTCTTTTAGAAATGCCATGACCTGCTGGTACTGGACCTGAAATGAAGCAGTTTTGGGGGAATTGTCTGTAATTCCATACAGGAGTGCATATAGATGCCTAAGCAAAGTATAATTTACCCCATAACTTTCCATATTATTTACTGTATATGTTTTGTTAGATAAAACTTGATATAACAAAATCCCCCCAAAAAAGTATCAGCATAACAGACATAATGATAACATGTGACATAATTATTCTCAGGCAAGCCAAACTAAGTCACTAACAGTCATCACTTTTAGACATTTTCAAAATTCAGAAAAATTACTAATTTATAAACTTTTTACTTTTACGCTATTATGAACAAGGTGCCATATTTTCTGTCATACAGTAGGTGTTAAATGTAAACCAAACTTCACTTCTTTTTGTTCAAATACATTAAGCTTATAACACAACACACTAAAAGCTTCCAAAATGCACCTAATCCTATTTGGAGTTGTAGGGTCCCAGGGCCTATGCTAGAAGCACCTGGCAGAAATAGGGAACCAAACCTGGATGGAGTGACTGTCTGTCTCAAGAGACACTAATGCAAACACCAACACAGGCCAATTCCTTATTGCCAATTAACCTCACAGTTATATCTTTAAAGAGTCTGTGGAATCTCAGAAGATTTGGAGGGGACAGGGGACTACATGGCATGCAAACTTCCAAACAGACTGTAACCAGACAAAGAATTTGAGCCTAGAATGCTAGATCTTTGAAGCAGCAGTATTAATTTCAGCATTATCAAGCCAACTTGTTATGTGAATATGCCAGTACACTCTTTAAATCTATCAGTCCGTATGTGTTGACTGTTCAAGTCTCTATGTCATTTAACAACAATTGAATTCTAAATGAATTCCCTCAACTTCTACAAAATCCTGAACTGCGGTTGTGTTTGCAGCATTATAAGAAAACTGAAGCTTTGTTTGAAATAAAGCTCATATCACTTCCTCACTGATGACCAATCCCCTGCCAGTAATGGTGACACAAACTGCAATTTAGCAACAACACAAATTTTGCACTTAGCCGATATGGAAAAATAATAATGTGCAAGTATGATGGTGTGGGTGGATGGAACAGAACTCTACGTGTAATGTTTAAAAGTGTGACTTAAACTGTAACTTAATGATTTTTACAAATACACTTCTCTTATTCCATGTTAAAACAGTTTATTATCTAGAAATAAAATTTACCTTGTTTGTAAATGTTTTTGTACACTGCCTGGCCAAAAAAAAGTCGCCACCTGAATTGAACTAAGCAAATAGGTACGAGCCTCCTATTGGATAATTACTGCATGGGCGATTATCTTTCAGCTGGCAACAAGTTATTTAACCCCAACTGGTGCAATGAGTTGCTTCTCATTTCTTAAACAACCATGTCGAAAGACACCTCTCGTGGTCGTGGAAAAGATGTTAGTCTGTTTGAGAAGGGTCAAATCATTGGCATGCATCAAGCAGAGAAAACATCTAAGGAGATTGCAGAAACTACTAAAATTGGGTTAAGAACTGTCCAACGCATTATTAAAAACTGGAAGGATAATGGGGACCCATCGTCTTCGGGGAAGAAATGTGGCCGGAAAAAAATCATGAATGATCGTGATCGGCGATCACTTAAACGTTTGGTGAAATCAAATTAAAGAAAAACAACAGCAGAACTCAGGTCTATGCTTAATAGTGAAAGTAAGAGCATTTCCACACGCACAATGCGAAGGGAATTCAAGGGATTGGGACTGAACAGCTGTGTAGCCATAAGAAAACCACTAATCAGTGAGGCAAACCGGAAAAAAAGGCTTCAATTTGCTAGGGAGCATGAAGATTGGACTCTGGAGCAATGGAAGAAGGTCATGTGGTCTGATGAGTCCAGATTTACCCTATTCCAGAGGGATGGGCGCATCAGGGTAAGAAGAGAGGTGGTCAGACTCTACCATCATCAATCTAAGATCTTGGTGAAAAATTAATGCAATACTGGATGGAACTAAATCTTGTGACATTGCAGAAGCTTATCGAAACAATGCCACAGCGAATGCGTGCCGTAATCAAAGCTAAAGGCGGTCCAACGAAATATTAGAGTGTGTGACCTTTTTTTTTGGCCAGGCAGTGTATTTAGATAAGAATTGCTAAATTAGGGTTAGGGTTAGGTTTAGGGTAGGGGATATAAGCATTACTGGCTTAGGGTTAGTTGAAGTAAGAAGTGCCAAAGATTCTGCAGCATTTTAAGTCTACAGTTTTAGGAATTTTGCTGCATGGAATGTTGTTTGGTTGTTCATGTTGCTATTGATAAGAGATAAGAACTAGTTTAAATCAAATGTATAAGCAGGACCGTTACTACAAAGCACTTTTAAACTGTTTCTACGTTATACAAGCATGCCACGCCATAGCCTCCTGCATCTGAAGTCAGACGCACAAGTTCTGAAAGAAGCCAATTGTAGAAACAGGATTTTCATTTCATAGGAGTCCAGATAAATGCAAAATTGCTTATCATATCTAATTATAGCTAAATAAAATCAGATCAAAGAGTGGAGGAGTGTCAAATCAAAAA
The DNA here is from genome assembly GCF_900747795.2 of Erpetoichthys calabaricus. NCBI lineage: Eukaryota > Metazoa > Chordata > Cladistia > Polypteriformes > Polypteridae > Erpetoichthys > Erpetoichthys calabaricus. The sequence goes on from NC_041401.2 coordinate 183,274,794, forward strand.
AGCTTTTACAGGACAACCCAAGTTGTATGGTGTAAATAGCTGCAAACTGTTTGCTTTTATTAATGGCACAAGCTATGTGAATAATGCTTAATGATTAAAACATATTAAACCTTCATTTCTTTCATGAACATTTGCTCTTTTCTATCACAGGGGGCTGGGAACCAAGTTCCTTTCTCAGCTTTATCAATTTTGGTGAGGAGGGATGTTTCTGCCAGTAGGCTATAGTGACAGTCGTACCTGGGTGAAGTCTGAAGGAGTGATTGAACGGAAGGTAGTGGACCTTATTCCTAAGTGCAAGTGCCTTGCAACTGTGAACTGTATATCCCACCAAAAGACTTCCCATGTTGTAACAAGTGGTTCTATTATAGAATGACAATCATTCTTGCTTTTATACCCTTTGATGCAATAAATATATTTAACTTCTCTTTGATTAACATTACAATATGTCACAAGTGTCAAGATTTTTCATATCAATTTTATGGAATGCAACTTTCTCTGCTTGTATTAAGTTTGCTGTTTAATTCACAACAAAGGAGCTTAAGGGCATTTTTGTAAATTATTTACAGTAAAGCCATTGACACTATCCCACTTCTTAATAAAGGTACAATATAATTCGAGATATAAAATAATGCATCTGGAAGGAAAACCAAACCCAATGAAACCCTCAAAACTGCATGGGTATACCCTTTTCTATTACAAATATTGCTCACTAATAAACTGTTCTGTTGATACTCGTTTAATCACATTTTCTCTTGCTACATGGCCTCATTGCAGTTGCGTGTAATTTTCTATGTAACATTTACATTTTTTCCCTAAGTGTAGATCCAGCCCTACTCAGTTTCCTTAAATCATAATAAGATGGTTCAACAAACTGCTTCTGATGTTTTATACTTTATGCATCGAATTACTCTGCACACCTCTAACAAAAAAGGCCATACTGGACAGAGACACAGAAATATAAAGAATCTAAATCTCCTCAACTTTTAAAATTACACTCACCTCTGAGAGTTTCAGATAAATTGATTTAAGAAGAACTTTCACATCAAAGCGAGGTGTTGAGGAGGATCGCAATGGCTCTTTAGAGCTATTTCGGTAAAGCTGGGCTGAAGCACATACGGGTTCTAAGATGTACTGCCGATCACTATTTTGCATGCAGAAGGCCATTTTCTCCTAATATAAGAGAAAAATTAATGCATAAAATTATGAAAAAGCATTAGATTCTTCTGAGCATTCAACATGTGTTAACAAATGGAACACACATGTAAAAATATTAAGTTACGCAAACTATCAAACGAATATGTAAATAAGACAACTAATCAGTTGTCTAATCTCCATGCTACAGAATATGTCTGTCACATGAACACTGTAAAAAGATAAAGATATCTATGTATAATAATTCATAAGATAACTGATGTATAAAGAGCCACTAATTAAAACATAGTTTATTAGGAAGGCCATAAAATATATGACATTAGGAAATTATCTTCTTCTGCAGTAACTCTGCAGTAGGAATTGTTACCTGCATCTCTTCAAGAGGCAAGTCCCCCAACATGGGGCTCTCTGTGTCCCAGTATATGCTGAATTCTTTTATTTCAAGATGTTTTTTGCGAATCTGCTTCTGAACCTGTTCAGTAGAAAAGAAGAAGTTCAAAGAAAGAGAGAACCAAAAAATCCTCAGTGCTGAGCCCTCTTCATACCACCAGTTATAGAGCACAATGTACAATAGTCAGCACAAGTCATGCAGGAAACTGGAAAACTGGTTCATTCCCTGCATCTTTGAAAATTTGCTGTATGCTGCAATCCATTAATCTAATCAGAAATATTTTTTCATTGTCGGTACAATCAGATCAGATTGCACTTGCAAAGTGATTAATAAATCAATTCTGATAATGTGGACCTACAATTTACTCAGTATGGCCATTAGAAATTGGCATAAATGATGATAATCATGAAAATGGTTTAACCACTCAAATAAATTTACAAAGTGTTCTGTAACCCAAAAATATTAAGAAACTGAGTGATCTAAAAAAATTATTTAAAAAATTCTGTGTATACTACAATGAGCACATTTAACGAATCCTCCAGTCACACACAATCATAGTGCTTGGATCTGTCAACCATTTAAATACAGGACCTTCAGCTGCTTTAAAAAAATCACAGCACCATTTTAGTCATTACACAGCAGGGTACACTCTTAACTTCATCAAACTTTATTAAACTGAAGTAATATAATTGGGAGTGAAACGTCTGGGCCCAAGATAAAAAGAGCCAGATTGTCTGTATAAAGAAAGATATTTTTGTTCTGTGTCTTCTTTTGCAATTCCCTGCATGTCCGTTACCAAAGATGAATAGCCAGAAGTCCAGCGGTCATTGTAAAAACAGTATTTGCAGTCTGGTTCTGCAGGCTAATATGAAATAATCAGAACTGATTTATTTTCATGAACAAAGTCTTTTGGGATAGAGTGTAGTAACTTAATCCATGCACAATTATTGGGTCCAATTATCTCTATTCCACTCTATAAAAACTTTTCTTGCATTCAAAAATAGGACCACCTTTGGAAGCTCGACTACTGAATGTGAAAAGTTTAACAAAAGACATTTTCACAAGTCCAGTTTGATCTCATTATATTACAGCAGGGAACATTTTATCTTTTCTTTTTGCTAAAATTATTGCCAGGACCTTAATATCATTACTCAGTAGCAAGATTGGTCTACAGGATGCACACTTAGGGTGGTTATTTCAACTTCTTTGAAAAGACAGTCGAGCAGAATCTACAGACGAAATTCTTAGTTTATCAGTCGATCCACATCCCTGTCCTCACCAATAGTTATGAACTGTAGGTAATGACTAAAAGAAATAAGGGGTTCCTTGCATTGTGTCTGGGCTGACACTCCATGAAAGGATGAGAAGCTCAGCATTTCAGAACAGCCTCAAAGTACAGTTGCTGCTCCACCGGACTGAGAAGAATACCCCCAGGTCAAGTCACCCTAGAGCTGCTCTGGACATGTCCCACTGGGCTGAGACCCTGTGGCAGACCTGAGGAACGTTGGATGGATTATATTTCTCAGATGGCTTGGGAATGCTTGGGAATTCCTCAGGAAGAGCTGGAATCTGTAGCTTGGGATAGGAAAGTCTGGACTCGTATGCTTGGCCTGCTGCCACCATGACCCTCACCAGGAAAACCGGGCAGGAAGATGAGATGAGAAGACAGTTATTGATGCCGTCTACTGTAGAGTTCTCTGAACAAGTTGTCTTCTCTAGCTTCAGCAAACATAAACTAATCCTGATACTGCTAGTTAAGACAGTTTTTAGTGAAATTCCACTGAATAGCCAACTCAACTTGTTAAAACTCTCCTTGCTATATGCATTGTTTTACGATCATCATCAAAAACAATTTTCAATGTACTAGCAAACAGATTGTGAATTGTTTGTTTATAATACAGAACCAATTCAGGAAAAACTTTAAAATATGCTTCTCCCAGCAGCTCAAGTACATAAAAATATATATTCCAGGCCTCTTTAACCTACACCGTATTTAATCATGGAAGTCATTTGGTAACCACATATTTAGAGACCTGTGTAGTGACAATGTGTACACATCCTCTGACCATTTCATTCTCAAATATACAATTCTCGCAACATGCTTTTTTGTTATGTACAAGTTACATAACGCACTATCAGCCCAGTACTCTGAAATAGCTTTTTGTAAACATATCATGTATTGAATACCCTTCGATTTTATTTATTCTTTTAAAATGTATTTATGTTTGCCTACAAAGTACACTAAAATAAAATTTGACTGCTTTGGGATGTGGAAAGAAAATGCAACAAATGTGAATAGATGGAAATCATGCACATTCTGTATAGAAATGTCAAGACCAGCAACCAAAAACCACATCTCTGGAGGTACAAGGCAACAGCATTAACTAGTATAACACCATACAGAAATGTTGTATAAATTATGGACATAATAAAATTAATATTCATAATAGTAGAGAATGTTAACAGCTTCAGAAATTAATGTCAAGCATTCTTGAGTATATATTCTACAGAAAGAATTTATTTTGTAAGATTTCACTCAGACACCATGGAAACATTTCCATCCCGATCATGTCATTTGGTTAATACAGAGGAAGGTACACAAAAAACACCTACTGGCTCATTCATGGCATTTTGAGCTGAAACACTTTTAATGCATACTCCAAAGGCAATAGGCTTCCCTGGTTTAAAAAAATCATCCTCAAAGCGAAGGTGCAGGTCTTGAATGTTCAACTAAATGAAAGCAATACAAGAATAAAGAATACTTCTATACAAATAACAAGTAAGTACAAGTAAGTCATTCCAATATTTGTATTAAATAAGGCTTGTATAAGCAAAGATTTCCACCACAGACATTTATAATTACTGTACAATATTTTTATGCTATGCATAACTCAAATATATTGGAGCTCAAAAGTTTGTGAATCCTTTAAATTTTTATGAATTTCTGAATACATTTTACATAAAATTTAATCAAATCTTCATCTAAATCAAAGAACATAATGTTAACAGTTTTTCATTCATTGATTAATCAAGATAATCCAACATTAAACTTCTTTTTCAGAAAAGGTATGTGAACCTATAGATCTTGTAACTGAGGTGACCCTCTTGAGTAGCAATGACTTCAATGCAACATTTACAGTAGCTCCTAGTCAGTCCCACATGTCAGCTTGGAAGAATGTTGCCACATTACTGAGTTGAAACAGTTCTGTAAGGAGTAATGTGGGTTGGCTTCCTTGCATGAACTCTCCATTTCAGGTACTGTCACAACTTTCCTATTAGAGTAAGGTCTGGATGTTGACTCAACCATTATAAACTATGATATTTCTACTTCTTCAATCATCCTTTGCTAAACTAACTGGTGTGTCGGGGTTGGTGGCCTTGCTGCAAGGCACAACATTTGCTGAGCTTCACTTCATGGACAGAAACCCTGACATACCCAAATAGAATTTGCTAGTAGAATTCAAAATGTATAGTTTTGTCAGTAATGGCAACCCATCCTGATCCTTTGGCAGTAAAGCATGCCCGAACAATGATATCCCCATCACCATGTTCTAAAATGGACACTCTTATTTTAGAATGTATTATTTGGTTGTTGCCAAAATAATATTTCTCATTTAACCAAAAAGTTCTATTTTTGACTCATTTGTCCATAGAATTTTTTCAGTACTTTTTTTGGCTAGGGTGGCACGGTGGCGCAGTGGTAGCGCTGCTGCCTCAAGTAAGGTGCCTGGGTTCGCTTCCCGGGTCCTCCCTGCCTGGAGTTTGCATGTTCTCCCTGTGTCTGCGTGGGTTTCCTCCCACAGTCCAAAGACATGCAGGTTAGGTGCACTGGCGATCCTAAATTGTCCCTAGTGTGTGCTTGGTGTTTGTCCTGCAGTGGGCTGGCACCCTGCCCGGAATTTGTTCCTGCCTTGCACCCTGTGCTGGCTGGGATTGGCTCCAGCAGACCTTCTTGACCCTGTGCTAGGATATAGCGGGTTGGATACTGACTGACTGCCTTTTTTGGCTCATCCAGGTGGTCTTTAGCAAACTTTAAACGGGCAGCATTGTTCCTCTTAGACAGCAGTGGCTATCTCCTTGCATTCCCCCATGCACATTATTATTGTTCAGTGTTTGCAAGATAGTGAAATGTTTCCAGCAGGAAGTATATGCCTAATGAATGGACTAGATTCAATGTTGAGAAATGCACTACGGGAAAAGTAGATCATTATAAACTGCCACCAGAACAACAACAAAGATGAATCATGGCACAAATAAACAATTTTACACTTAGTTTGTATTAAAGAATGATTTTGCGTACAGTACATATCAGGCACTGCCAGGAGACCCTCACTGAATATCAGCAGAGTGAATGTTGCTGTACCAGTTAGGATGCTCTCTCTCTCAGCCGAGGAGCTCTTGGGGCATTTTCTGTTATTTTGTTCAGGTGCTGTCTGAGCATGTTGAGAAGTTTGGGGAATGAAAGGTTATGAATGCCCACAATTCAAAAGTCACAGGGTTGAGCAGAGCAATTATTGTGGTGCACTGGCATGTCCAGCGTTCTCAAATGCAGGAGTAAAGTAGCTTTAAGATAATGTTGTTTGGGTTTAATAAACTAATTGGTGCCTAACTAGGTGCTTCACTGATAACTAGAAGTCATTGGAAAGAAAGAACTTTCTCAGTCATTTCTACCGACATAGTCCAAGCAAGATTTACTCACAGAGTTCGTATACAGAAAAACAGTGAAAAGAAAATGTAGTATAATAAAATGAAGAAAAAACTATGTAACATAAGCAGAAACAACATATATACTGTATATAACAAAATAACATTTCATGCATAGGTTAGTCATGTAAGTTCAAAGCTTATTAAATACACAGACCACAGTGATGCAGTAAATACTGATTGACCTGCATACATGGCCTCACAAACACTGACATTAGCCAGTGCAAGAGAAACATAAAGAGCCTTGGATGTTACCCTGGGATTCCTTGTCATCTCCCTTGGTTTTGGAGCGATTTTTTTGGACAACCACTCCTGGGGAGAAAAACGATGCTGATGAATTTTCTCCATTTGTACATTATCTGTCCATCAGTGTAAAGTCTTTAGAAACAGGTGTGAAACATTTGCCAGGTTGATGAGCATCAACAATTCCTTTTCTGTGTCCTTCAGAAATCTTCTTTGTTCAAGGCAAAGCATCCGTTACCAGACCTGTGTGGTGAAGACCATACTTTGGTAGTGACTCGGGTTTATGTTTTTTTTTTTTTTTAAATAGGACAGAACAACCCAAACTCACACCTGACTGAACATTAGAAAAACTTTTCTGAAGAACAGGCCATTCAGCGAGGCACAGCTTGCCAATCCTAGTCATGTAATTTTTCCAAAATAAAATCAAGTGGAGTTTTGAATATCCCCAGATTCCTAGTGTCTGCTACACTACTTGGTAACTTCTTTCAAGAGTCTATAGTTCTCTAAGTGAAGAAAAACTTCCTAACGTTTGTACAAAAGTCACCCTTAACAAGTTCTTAATTTAACCTTGTGTTCTTATTTTAAAGTAACGGCCTTGATTCAGTGTATTAATTTCTTTCCTTAGTGAATGCTTTCATTTTAAATGGTTCAGTCATGTCACCTGCTAATCTCCATTTTCTTAAACTGGAAATGTTCAACTATTTTAACCTTTCATCATAACTCATCCCCTGCAGTCCTGGAATGAGCCTGGTCGTTTTCCTCTGGACTTTTTTCTAGTGCTCCTACATCTTCTTCATAGCCCGGAGAACCAAAACTGCACACAATACTCCAGATGAAGCCTCACTTGGTGATTGTCATTCCATTCCGTGACCCTCCTGATGCTAACTATCCCCTTAACTAAACATATAATCCAAGAGGCTTGCATGATTTTTCTGATAATGATATTTAATGTTGTAAAGCATTGTTTAATAAATGAATGAGAAAGGATAACACAAAAGAGAATGTGAAAGTACCATTTTTTGTGTCTTTTTATTGTGTTCTCTTTCATTTTATTACATAAATGATGGGTCAAATTTATGCAGAAATTCAAAATATCCTTATGGGTTCACAAACCTTCAAGCACCAATGTCCTACCGTCCAATTTGGTTTCAACAGACTGTTGATTCTTATATTTTTATATTAAGAAGGAAATCACTAGTTACAAATTTACAGGAAACAGTAAAATTATTACACTGAAGTATATTTCATTGCTTTTAGTATTGTGCTGCTTAATGAAAATAAAAAAAAATTCAATGGCTACATCTGTCAAGCTAAACAATTAAATTAAAAATGTCAAATCCATCAGCCAAATAATCAACAGTTCACTACCAAAGAATTTAAAGAAAAAAAGTATAAAAAGCTGATAGTGACACCTGTAAATGAATTCATGCATGAAAGTTTAAGTAATATATACAAGCATAATGACTACAAGTATAAACATCAGCATAAATCTACTGTATATGTAATTACTCACCTCAATGTTCTCAACAATCCTAGTAACTAAGGAAGCAGTGATAGAGTACCAATATGATTCACTCTTTCCTTGAAAAGAATTCTGTAAATATAGAACATAGAAAACTTTTATTCAGAGCACACAGGTTTAGTTAATGTAAATATACCCTTATAACCAACTAGCTGAAATACCCAGCATTGCCCAGGAGGAAAATAAAGTGTTTTTTTTTTTAATTGTTTGAGAAAAATATCATTTTAAAAAAACACAACTTTAAAAATAAAAATAAATTAACACACAATGAAGACGCACTAATGTGCTTGTCTTGCGGTCTTGTATGTATGGTATCATCCAGTTGATGCTTGGAACTGGACAACTCTATTTAATTTCAAAAGCAACATGGGCACGGTGGTGCTCAAACATAAAGAATACTGGCAGTCACCTCCAGTTCGCCCTGTGGAGGTCTTCCCAAGTGTCAACTGGATGGTAACATGCATACAAGACTGCAAGATTACCCCTGAACCTACCCAGAAGGGGGAGGGATAGGGTTGATTTCACCCTACAGTATTTTTAGTCGACCAATGAGAAACATGTGTACCAAGTTTCATGAAAATCGCTCCAGCCGTTCGGAAGATAGATGTATATATATGAGAAACATCTCTAAGCAGAGAAAGGACACTGATCGTCTTTATCATCAGTGTGACATTTTCCAATTAAAGTATCACACATTGTTCCACAAAAATGATCTAACAGTTAAAAAATTATGTCACACCAGATATAAGAAAAGGCTGACGTTATTGAAGATTGGATGACAGTGAAAATGGTTTTAATATTTGCAGAAGATCTACACTTAGTAGGGTTGCCAGTTTAGAAAATTAGAAATAGGGGACACTCTTAAAATCTCTCTCTGTTTTTACTCTATATATAAATTTATACACGCCCCCTACACGCCCAAACAAATATATCATATAAAAGTAGAGACATAAGTTAAAAACATAAAGCAAGGATTTTAATGGGTTATGAGGAAAACAAAAGTAAAATCATTTGAAAATATTTATTTAATACAGACAACAGAGAAATATTATTTTTTAATACAGGCAGTTAGAAAAAAAGTGGGCCGTGGCAAGTAGTAACAACACACTTTGTTGACAGTCGCTGTATGTTGTAATGCTGATACAGAACTGCACAGCAGCGCGGCTGGAAAGCAAAACAGTAACAATATCGATAACAACAGCCAACCATAGCAACTGAACAAGTTGCAAACAGGCAGCTAACACTAGTTTCCTCATTACATTTGGGTTATTTTCATCAAGAGAATCTGAGACAAGAAAGTATAATTACTTATGTAGTTACAACTAAGTACCGTAAGAAGGTAGTAAAAATATATTTTTATTACGAAATTTGAAAATGAACTAAATACGGGACATTTGAGTGTCAGTACGGGACATCTGGCAACCCTAACACTTAGATACTTTCAGTTCTTCACAAGGACAGACTAATGCTGCAGAGTGCACTTACCATTGCCAAGGTTTGTACAATAATTTATATGAATTCACATCCAAAACATTAACCCGGCTTAAAGTAAATAATAAATAATTTAACAAGAAATATGTAATGAATGCCACCAAAGTTGTTTGGATGAAAGACAAAAAGCATCAACTGCAAGCACACATTATGATACCTTATAACTTTTATACATCATATACTCATTAAACATTACAATTTTACTAAAGTAACATGATGGACTGTTGCCTATGGGAGCTTTGGAGCTGGCATAGCACCAGGCTCAGGCCCAAGTAATGCTAAACTGGTTTAAGCAGGTTTAAGAACATTGTTATTTCCCTGAAATTACTATTTGATCACCTTCCACTTATCTTCCAGTGCTTTTAGCATCGATCGTTTCCTTTCAATCTCTGCTTGTCTCTCTCTCTCGTCATCAAATTCTACCAGGGGTGCCGGCCCTCCAATCAGGTGAAGCTTCGATATTGAAATGACCCAAGGGTCACTGTGGGGCCGGTAAAAGGGTATCTGGAGAGTGATCTTCCCAATAAACCCTTAAAAAATAAATCATTAAAAAGTCGTCAAAAACAAGAAATATTAATATAACACCATAACTTCTTGCTAATAATAAACAAGTACATGTGCATTCTGATTGAGGCTAGAACTTCTAGGCTTTAAAATGATATTTAGCACTAGAAAAAAAAAAATAAGGAAAAAATAAGGAATTTGAAATTAAGACGATAAAGGTTTTGAACTTGTGTCACTTACTAAACGAAAGTTAAAAAGTTACAGTCCTATACATGTTTTAGTCCCCTGGTAAACATCTTATTCTTTAGTTATATGTATGCAACAAATACACAGTTTAATTCTAATCGGATTAGTTTTCCTATTTCACCTCAGATTAACTTGATTTACTTTGATCTTTAGCTAGTTAATTGCTTAAAAACACTTTTCTCCTATCTAACGGTAAGATGCTGCAGATGTTCTATCAGATGGTTGTGGCGAGTGCCCTCTTCTACGCAGTGGTGTGCTGGGGAGGCAGCATTAAGAAGAAGGATGCCTCACGCCTGGACAAACTGGTGAGGAAGGCAGGCTCTATTGTTGGCATAGAGCTGGACGGTCTGACATCCGTAGCAGAGCAACGGGCACTCAGCAGGCTCCTATCAAATATGGAGAATCCACTACATCCATTAAACAGTGTCATCTCCAGACAGAGGAGCAGTTTCAGCGACAGACTGCTGTCACTGTCCTGCTCCACTGACAGACTGAGAAGATCATTCCTCCCCCAAACTATGCGACTCTTCAATTCCACCAGAGGGGGTAAACGTTAAACATTATTCAAGTTATTGTCTGTTTTTTACCTGCATTTTTTATTACTCTTTAATTTAATATTTTTTGCTGCTGGAGTATGTGAATTTCCCCCTGGGATTAATAAAGTATGTATGTATGTATGTATGTATGTATGTATGTATGTATCTATCTATCTATCTATCTTTTGCCTAGTTTTATTCAAGCGTCTTTCTTTTGGCCTTTTCCTTTCTGCCTCTATTATGTTTCTTTTGACTAAATCATCCTCTGCCTTTCACTCATAGCCCATTTTTTCTTGCATGTCACTACCTTCCATTAAATCCTTTCAAATTAGCACTCTACCTACTTACCTTCCCTCAGTGAAACTCTACAATCCCAAGATCACACTTATCTCAGTCCTTTACAATTTGCGTTGTAGTGTGCCTTCACTAGCTGCCTCTGCCACGCACAATGCAACTACACACACCTTTGCCTGGTGTTTAGGGCAATAACAGACAGATATCTACAGTATTTGTACATACCTGCACATCGTTATGTAGAGAAAATTCAGTTACACTGTGCAAAGCTATATCATGGTGCCATAAAGTTCCGTTTTCTTTAATTTCCCAACATCATTTGTTATTAACTTTTTTATCTCAATTTTTTAATTTAATTTCCTATAAACAATAGGAGGATGATAAATAAAAAAGAAAAACAATCTCATGTATATAACTGACCCCTCCACCCTCTGCTGGCACCCACCCCAAAGCTATACATGAAAGAAACAGAGTTAAATTTAAATTAATAAAACACGCAAGTCATTGAACTCCCAGAGGCCTACATGTCTAGTTGAGCAAAAGAAACTTTGTAAATTTTAATCAGGTTGAATGCAGGGCTCACTATCGTCCACGAGTTAATCTTAGAAATAGTGTCTTTCCACTTGTTTCAGCAGGAACGCCATTGATCTGTGCAGCTGAAAGTTCTAACAGAACAAAGTTGTAAAAAAGAGGGCCAGACAGACAAAGTAACAAAGTCAGGGTTCTTCCAAGGTTTTAAGGGATGAGTTGCTTTACATCAGAAACTCATAAAAAGTAATATTTTACAAAAGCTTTAGCTTATGACGGAGACATTCAATATTCAATTGGCTTGTGAATAAGATGTAGTGAAAATCTGAAATCGTACCTGCTTTAACTTCAAACGGTAAATCAAACTCCTTAAGGGCATCTTTCCGAAGGGGAAGATTCTCCAGCTCCACAGCACCTAGAAAACAGAAATTCTACTAAAAACAACTACATATATTCTGTGTGTGTTTTGTCTCAATACTTTTTATCATGCTAAATGCAAAAACCTTTTTCTCGCCATTTATTAAAAATTCCATACTTTCATTCTCAACCCATTCCATCAGAAATGTAATACCCTAACTAATCCAAGCAGGACTCCCTTTCCTGCTTTCATTTCTTTTTATATGTAAACTTCCAAGATAAATCATTATTTTAACCTACAGGTGTCACATTTAAAAATAATTACCAAACATCAATATTATACATACAGTCACAAATGTGGGCTACAGAAGTGTGTTGGAGGCTCTGCTCCTGAGGTAAACAGGGATGGCTTTGGGTAAGAAAGTTTCTAATCTGTCTTCCTCTTCTATTCCTAGAGTGAGGTAAGCGACTTTCGAAAGGCTATGATGACACTTCCGCTCTTCCATGGAAATACCACCACTAATGGGTATCCCACTGTATAAGAAACTATGCAACTAGTAGCCAGTGTTCATTTCGACTTTATTTGACAGAGCCAGACTGCCAGCAGATGCAACTAAAATCAGATAGCTGAAAATATCTACCACAGATTTATTTTGTCAATCCGTTTTTAATTTTCCTTTGGTGTAATTAACATTGCTACTGTTAAACAGGGTTCTTGTAGTGGACCCCAACACTTATTTTTGTCTTTTTTCCTTCCTTTCCTATATAATAAACACATACACACACATATAGTCACACAAGGATCACCTTTCAGGCTTAGAGAAAGTATGCAATACCCTGCTGGGGCATGAGAGGGTATGACTGCTAACAAAACTATCTCATTTAACTCTGTAGCTCCATGAAGCCAGCTAGTAAGGGTACCTAAGCCACACCCACCATCACCTAAACTCCACCTCTTCCAGTGGAGACAATATATATTCACGGGCTCCTGGAAGATGCCGTATTAATCTAAGGAACACATGGTCCTGTATAACAGAACTTCCTGACCCAGACCCGCTGGGCATATTTGAGAAGTCACAGAAGATGAGAAACCTGAGAAGCAATTGTTAAGCCTGAATTCTATTATTCACCGCAGACCCATTTTTGTTTCATTTTATGGACACTCGCAGTAAACAGGGTGCCCTGTCCCAACCTAAACTTTTCTTTGATTCTCATCCCCTTCTTTTGCATCTCACAATACACACATACTTCAATTGGTTTCCATACAAAAAATAAAAATAAAAAATAGAACAGCTCATTTATGTCTTCTAAGAAAATTTACTTTTGGGATTATTTAAAATGTGAATAACAATAACATAATGCATGTGCATTTAATAATTTACACATTTTATACAGTAATTTATTACTTCAGGCCTTCCACTGAGCATTTTGCCAAAGCAGCAATCCTTATAAAAGTTAAAATGGGCTTGAGATATCTTAGATTAAATGGGCTTGAAAAATCTCATATTTAGCAAGGTTTATAATTAATCTCTTAATTTGACTTGTATGTCATTTTTGAAGGAAAAAAAAAAACCTTTTTAATCTACATATAATTTTACCTTTCAAATAAAAGTGAAGAGCAAAATGTATACTTTTGTTAGCAATAAACTGTCTTTTGTAACAGTATTTTGATTAGTTATACAGGGTAGCCCACAAAAAAGTGGCCCGCCTCCACTGAGACGACTCCCGTTCCGTCTGCCAATGAGAGTGTTCGTGATCATGCTGGAACGGGCACAGAGATGTATTGACACACAAGGAGATCACTTTCAAAATCTTCTGTAAATGCAAGTACCAAATTTGATCATTTTTTTCTTCTCTTCACCACATAATGCAGTCGTCCCGCTGGAGGCGGGCCACCCTGTATAACCCTTAAGCTATAATGCCACAAAGATGTTAAAAAAAAAAGAAAACGTCTAACAGTCAAAGGCCCACAATGGTTCATCCTTCAATGAGGACTATGGCTATGAAGATCTCAGCTCCACTACAAAGTGGATACATAAACAGCCTAATTGGCTAATTCACAGCCTTAAGCAGTTAGCGTGATTGTTATGTACAGGAGAAGTGCCAATGCCTGACAGTTATTTACTATTTTCATGTAAATATTCTATGAACAATGATGAATTTCAATAACGAAAAAACTTATTTTATTATGTGTCTTACACCCATCTTTTTCAGTATTAACACATGTTCATCATTTAAATATGTGTCTGTAATGGAAAGCTTCATGGACACAATACAAGTAATAAATGAATTTTCCATTGCTTGTATATCACTATAAATTCATAAAGTGTTGTACAAGGAGATTCACCATAATGTAGAATATGATAGGAACATGTATATCTCTCAAAATATTGTAACAGTATTTCAAACTCACTTGATGTGTAAACCATTAATGTTTAATAACATGCATAATAAGAATTTACACACATTAAACCTTTTTCACCTAAGACAGTAGTCTCAACCACACCAGGACCAGCCCAATATATATGCTTATACAAACACATGGATTCAAAAGCAATTAAAGAGGCAATTTAAATGGTGTACCTTTAAGCAGGGCGACAGACAGCTGGTCTGTATTAAGATTGCTGACATACTTGCCCAGGTAAGTGTTAAGTACCCAGGCAACCAGTCCCTCCAACATAATTAAATATAGGAAAAGATGTAAGAGGGGTATAGGAGTCAGCTGCTGTCTTCTCCTTCACTTTCAGCAACCTTTGGAAAAAGAATAAGAAAAATTAAAAATATATAAAAAAGCAACAACTGACTGGATGGTAAAGGGTGGAAGTCTTTCCTTTTTTTGTGCTCCATGTACCAAATAATGTAAATTTCTGTTCTGTTTGAACTATACACACTTCTGAACTGTTCACCTTTCATACCTATGATCTAGTGGGAAGTCGTCTTTATTGGTTCCTCTTTAATATTTGAATTTGTGGTACACATTGGGGCAGTGGTTGGCCCTCTTTTCCAATGCATCCTGTGTATTGATTTTGAATCCCACGCCCAGTTCTCTGTGTGGAGTTCGCACCTTATCCAATTGCCTGCCTGCAAGATTCCAGGAGGATGTCAAGGACATGGAAAGAAAGTAATGGGGATATTGGGATGCCAGTATGATCGTGGGCTACTGCTGGGTGATTCATAGGCATACAGTAGAAAAAGAGGACAAACAGCATGCCACCAAACAAAATTTTGGATCAAAAAAACTAAGAAGTGACAAAAAGTAGGGAACTTGTATGTCAATGAATTGGTAGTTTTCTTTACATACATGTTTAAAAATAGTACATTTCTCCATATTATCCTTGATTGATTAACTAATTAATTAACCGAATTATAGCAATGTTGTATATATGCATAAATGATGTAATTTGTTACATCTCTCTATTAAAAAAAAAAATCTTGGAAGGAGACAAGACGTGATTTTCTTTGAGAGACACTTATACGTCCCATGAGACGAGTCCACGCCCGTGGCTGGAAATAAAGGACAAAGAGTAGATGACAAAGTAGAACGTTGTAAAGAATTCAAAAATGTTAGCGCAGAACACATGCAGAGCAGGTTAGAGATAATGGAAGTACTAAAATTTGAAAGTCTCAAACGGAAATTATTACTCGGTGAAATAACAGAACAGCAAAAAGAGACTAAATATATTGTTCAGATTTAAAGATTAAGTCAGAGACTTCTAGAACTTCTAATTCGTGATGGAAGAGAGAATTAACAGATTCCAAAAACGCTGGAGCGGTATGAAGCTCCGTGAGACGGAGACTTTTAATATGAGATTCTTTCAAGTCACGCCCTACTTACAACTATTTTCAAACAAGACCACGGTCATCTAACCTCAGTCATGTCAATGCTTTTGGCAGACACACTTCCTGCGCTCTCAGCTCTTATAAAATTTATCAGGACAATAACTTTATACGTTCAAGATGACACGTCAACGACAAAGCAAAGAAGAAAGAGCATGGACAAACATTCGAAAAAGTAATTTTATTTATTAGAGAGAAAGAAACGATATTCACTCACAGGCAGTTTAAGTGATCCCTCGCTATATCGCGGTTCAGCTATCACGCCCCCGCTACATCGCGGATTTATTATTATTATTATTACTAGGGGCCTCTGCCCCCTGCTCGCCCACCCACGGGTTTAGTCTACCGGATAAACAAATTAAAGAGATTGTTACATATGCATTACTTTCATTTTTACTTTAAAACATTTGTAAAAACAATATTTGTCCTTTATTTCCTGCCCTGGGCATGGTTAAATCTCTTTCTCGCGGGACTTATAATGCTGCTCGGGTTGTGAAGGGGGGGTCTGAACGCACACTAAAGAGATGCAATCTGTTCAGCTGCTGTGTTGCTGCTGGCCAGCTGTGTGTTGTGCTTGTCGCGCTTTGCATCAATCACTTAAAAGCCTGTACATCAGGTGTCCTTTTGCCACTTCGCGTCTCCGCCGCTAGCGTTCTGAAGGGTGGGGAGGTGTGAGGGCTGAACTCACGCTAAGGAGATGCGCTAGGATCATCTGCTGGCTTGCTGCAGCTGCTGCTGACAAGCTGCGTGTTTTGCTTGTCATTGTTTTAAGAGCTGGGAGCACCTGAAGTGTGTCTGCCAAAAGCATTCCAACAACTGCTAGGTTAGATGTCAGTGAACTTGTTTTAAATTGTTTGTAAGTAGGGCGTGACGTGCAAAGGTCACCGTCTCACGGGTTTTGCTTCCTAAGGTTGTAATGTCTAATCCTGCGTGTCATCAAAGTGTCTCTCTGAGATGATGTGGTCTTGATCTCTTCGCTCAACCCCCCAAGAGGCGCGCTACGCTCCTGCCACTTCGCGTCTCTCCCACTCACTTTGTGAAGGGGGGGGGAGCTGAACGCACGCTAAGGAGAAGTGGATGGATCAGCTACTGGCTTTGTGCTGCTTCTGCCAAGATGCGAGTTCTGCTTGTCGCTCTGAGCATCAATCATCTAAAAGCCTGTACAGCAACTGTCCTTCTGTCTCACTGCCTTCTCCTGTGTAACGTTAAATGTCTCTCACGGGATGTCAAATTGTCTTCCGAGAAGATCAAGCCTTGTCTCCCGGCCAAGATTTTTTTTTATAATAGAGAGATGTTACTCATATCCTTAGCCCAACATCCACATGTGTGTTTACAAAGCGTGTTTTAATAAGTTTACATGTGTTTAAAGCATGTGGGAGGGGTATTTTAAAGGCTTAAACTATTAAAAAAAACGTTTATTTATATGGTCTTTCTATATTGAACACGGGTCTGGAACGTACTGTAACTTCCGCGATAGGCGGGGATCACTGTATACGTTGCATTGTCATGATGTAAGTCCAAACACGGAATCAAAATTCAATGCGTCCTTGAAGGTCCGTGTACTTTTTGGTATTTGAAATTTCATTTTAGAATCAAAAACGAAAAAACGAAAATGAAAGGAATTTTCAGATTTTCATTTTTGATTAAAGAATAAAATGATGGAAAATAAAGTATTTTTTAATTCTGTGGTAACAAATAGCAGTCATAAACTTAAAATTACACATACTTTCTGGATTCATTTGTGATTCAAATAATGAAAGTGTAATAGCTCAAAAACAACAAAACAGACGCATTTTTGTTGTCTGGCACCAGAGGTACTTCTTCTTCTGCGCGATTTTTGATGACACGTGCGAACAGTCCTCCTCCTCACAACACATCGACCGACGGCCTTGAAGTTTCACTGCATGGCATCAGCAGGGGATGGACCATTATGTTGTTTTTCAGAACATTAAAAGAACATTTCAATTTTCACTCCGGAACGAGGACATGACTGCAGAAAAACTGAGTCGCATCTTTCAGGTAAAAATACAAGCTTTGCAAACTTTGCTTCATTGATGTAGCAGTTCTTTTAATGAACGTTATTGTTGTTACTTACTACGAAACAGCTAACATTTGGTGATTTCATTTACTAACACTAAGTCTGGCAAATTTTATAGTGCTAACATTTTGAATGTGTGTAAATGTGTGAATGGTTGCTCATCGACAAGTGTAGCACAGGTTAAGAAAACTTTCTGTAAATCACGTTGCTCTCCTAACGTGTTACACTTGTGCGCACTGTTAATACTCAAAACAATTACTCGCTATAGTAGCCGGTAAAAGTCAATGAGCAACCATTCAAAATGCTAGCACTATAAAAATTGCCAGACTTAGTGTTAGTAAATGAAATCACCAAATGTTAGCTGTTTCGTAGTAAGTAACAACAATAACGTTCATAAAAGAACTGCTACATCAATGAAGCAAAGTTTGCAAAGCTTGTATTTTTACCTGAAAGATGCGACTCAGTTTTTCTGCAGTCATGTCCTCGTCCCGAAGTGTCACTCTTTTACTGTTCCGAAAAACAACGTAATGGTCCATCCTCTGCTGATGCCATGCAGTGTAATTTCAAGGCCGTCGGTCGATGTGTTGTGAGAAGGACTGTTCGCACGTGTCGTCAAAAATCATGCAGAAGAAGAAGTACCTCAGGTTTCAGACAACAAAAATGCATCTGTTTTGTTGTTTTTGAGCTATTACACTTTCATTACTTGGATCACAAATAAATCCAGAAAAATATGTGTAATTTTAAGTTTATGACTGCTATTTGTTACCATAGAATTAAAAAATACCTTATTTTCCCTCATTTTATTCTTTAATCAAAAATCAAAATCTGAAAATTCCTTTCATTTTCGTTTTTTCATTTTTGCTTCTAAATGAAATTTCAAATACCAAAAAGTACACGGACCCTTGAAGGTCCGTGTATTTTTTGGTATTTGAAATTTCGCTTCAGAAAATATCATTTAACAAAGAAAGAGAGACACTTGTTATATTTTCAACTTAAAAGAGAAAAATGAAAAAACGCAAAACAATTACTTTTTTCCTTTTGTTCTTTCGCACATCAGAAAAGAAAAATGCAAGAAACGAGAAAACGCCCTTTATTTCACAGTAAGTAACAACAATAATGTTCATAAAAGAACTGCTACATCAATGAAGCAAAGTTTGCAAAGCTTGTATTTTTACCTGAAAGGTGCGACTCAGTTTTTCTACAGTCATGTCCTCATCCCGGAGTGTCATTCTTTTACTGTTCCGAAAAACAACGTAATGGTCCATCCTCTGTTGATGCCAGTGTAACTTCAAGGCCGTCGATCGATGTGTTGTGAGGAGAACTGTTTGCACGTGTCGTCAAAAATCGTGCAGAAGAAGAAGTACTTCCGGATTCAGACAATGAAAATACGTCTGTTTTGTTGTTTTTGACCTATTACATTTTCATTATTTGAATTACAAATAAATCCAGAAATGCATGTGTAATTTTAAATTTATGACTGCTATTTGTTACCATAGAATTAAAAAATACCTTAATTTCCCTCATTTTATTTTTTAATCAAAAATCAAAATCTGAAAAATCCTTTCATTTTCGTTTTTTTCGTTTTTGCTTCTAAACTGAAATTTCAAATACCAAAAAGTACACAGAACCTTGAAGAAAATTCCAAATATTGTTTTTGCTAAAGTTTTAAAGTAAAAGTGAAAATAATGCATATGTAACAATTCCCACGAAAATAACCATCTCTTAAAATTGTATATCCAGTTAACCAAACCCGAGGGTGGACGAGCGAAACAAGCAGGGGTTGGAGCCCCCTAGTAATAATAATAATAATAAATATGCGATGTAGCGGGGGCGCGACAGCTGAACCGCGATATAGCACGGGATCACTGTAACTGCCTGAGAGTGAATATCATTTCTTTCTCTCTAATAAATAAAATGACTTTTTCGAATGTTTGTCCATGCTCTTTCTTCTTTGCTTCATCGTTGATGTGTCATCTTGAACGTATAAAGTTTTTGTCCTGATAAAATTTATAAGAGCTGAGAGTGCAGGAAGTGTGTCTGCCAAAAGCATTCACATGACTGAGGTTAGATGACCGTGGTCTTCTTTGAAAATAGTTGTAAGTAAGGCGTGACTTGAAAGAATCTCATATTAAATGTCTCCGTCTCACGGGACTTCATACTGCGCCAATGTTTTTGGAATTTCAAAATTCAAATACCAAAAAGTACACGGACCCTTGAAGAAAATTCCAAATATTGTTTTTACTAAAGTTTTAAAGTAAAAGTGAAAATAATGCATATGTAACAATTCCCATAAAAATAACCATCTCTTAAAATTGTATATCCAGTTAACCAAACCCGGGGGTGGACGAGCGAAGCAAGCAGGTGGCGGAGCCCCCTAGTTTTAATTAAATTTCTTTTTAATTTTGTGTTTAAGTATGATGTGATGGAAAAATTCTGATTATATTTTTTTTAACATAATCATGAATACAAATAAAAATATCTATTCATAAAACAAACAGTTTTTTGCGAGTTTAATTTTGCAGACCTGTCCAATCTTAGAATCAGCAGCCATAACCTGTGAGGAGCATGACAATTAAAAAAAACAAGCAAAATTTTCTTTTAGTTTCACTTTAGGGACCAAAACTGAAGAAATCTGCACATTTGATTTTCTTCTCTTATGATAAAGTGATTACTACGGCAAAATAAAAATTGTAAGGGGCTGGGACTAAAGAGTATAATGCTTTCAGTGAAATGCAGGTACAAAATGGTTCACTAAATAAAATAAGGACTAAATTTAAAGAACCTTCTCATGGCACTGCACAGAGGGAATCAGTCTAACATACCACTGTCAAACCTGCTTAATTCAGTTCAAGGGTTGTTGGGATGATTGATAATAATAGTAATAATAAATTGCATTTACATAGCACTTTTCTCACTACTCAAAGCGCTTTACATAGACAGTAAGGGAGCAGCATCCACCTGGATGATGTGACGGCAGCCATCTTGCGTCAGTATCGTTACCACGCAAGAGCCGTTAGGTGGTGAAGGGGTGAGAGATAGTTAGCCAATAAGAAACAGGGGATGATCGAAATGACCAGGCTGTGGTGGACAATTTAGACAGAACATCAGAATACACCCACTTCTTTACGAAGGATGCCCAGGGATCTTTTATGACCTCAGGGAGTCAGGATCTTGGTTTTACATCTCATCTGAAGGAGAGCACCATTTTTTGTGCCCGTCACTGCTCTGGGGCATTGGGATCCATATTCAGATCACAGGGTAAGCACTCCCTGTTGGCACCATCACCAGCAGCAACCCAACTTTCTCCTAGATGGTCTCCCATTCAAGTACTGGCCTGGCCCAAACAAACTTAGCTTCAGGTGGGTGACCTGTTCTGGAGTGCATGTGGTATGGCTGCTGGCTATTAGTCAATATGATGGCAGAGTTCTGCTGGTTGATTCATAGGGATGCACCAGAAAATGTGGACAAACGAAGGGCCACCAAATCAAAAAACTAAGATGCAACAAAAATTAGAGAAGGTTTATGTAAGTCAATGAACATGTATTGCTTACCTTACATATATGCTTAAAATATTAAAATTGCTCAAAATTACCATGTTAAATTGATTTAGAACAATAAATGTATGGAAGCTGGAAGGAAAACATCTTATGCGGTACCTGTCCCCAATTAGTCACTTAATACTTTCGGCTGCGACTTCACACATTATGAAGACTTTGGAAAGGCTAATATTGGCTCACCTGAAATGGTCAGAACAGCACTGGATGCTCTGCAGTTTGCCTATCAGTCCATATAAGGTGGATGATGCCCTCATCTCATTGCTGAATTGTCATCGAAAGAAGCTTTCAGGGAAAACTAGGGGGTTGATGGTGAGATTGGCACTCCAGCCACTGTAAAAACCTGACACTGTTCCATTTAAACTAGTGTGGTGCTAAGGTGTCACCCGCTGCACGGCTGCACTCAGGTCCTAATTTGGGATCCTGAGGTGGTTTGTGTGTTGGGTGCGGGCAACACACTGTATCACTGCATGCTGTCAACCTTCTCCTCCTCCTCCTCCTCCTCCTCCTCCATCCACAGAACAGGACAGCATGGTGAGGAGCTTGTTTCTGAATTCTCTAGTGCATTCGACACCCGTCCAGCCCAGACTTCTTGGGGAGACACTGTGGTTAGTGCAGGTTGATTTTACCACTGTGTCATGGATAATGGACTACTAAAAATTCAGGCCACCATTTGTGAGGTTTAAGAACTGTTTATCTAACATGGTCATGACTAGTACTGGTATTCCACAGCTGACTGTACTGGCTCCCTTCCTGTTTACCCTGTACACCGCAGACATTAGATACAATCCTGATTCATCTCATCCACAGAAACATACTGACGACACAGCCATAGTTGGGTGCATCAGTAGTGGGCAGGAGAATGAATACGGGACACTCGTGAAGGACTTTGTCAAATGGTGCAAACTGAACTACATGCACCTCAATATCAGTAAGATGAAGGAGACAATCTTTGACTTCAGGAGGTTCAAGACCACTCTGCCCCCAGTTCTCATTGGTGGTGAAGAGAAGGAGGTGGTGAGAACATACAAACACCTCAGGGTGCATCTGAAAGACAGGCTTGAGTGGAGAACCAACACTGAGGCCATCCATATCTAAGAAGTGGAGAGAGTTGCTTCTGTTTCCTGAGGAGGATGAGAGGGTTGTTTGGTGTATGCAGACCACTCTTACACATTTTCTACTGGTCTGTAGTGATTGGATGTATTTTTCCATGCTGCAATGTGCTGGGGAAACGGCATTAGTGCTGGTGATGCCAACAGACTAAATAAACTGATCAAATAGCACAGTCAAGCTGGGCTCGCTGGAGAAAATGGTAGAACAGACAAAGACTCAGTTTGCTGCTTACTATTCTGAACAATGACTCTCACCCTCTGTATGCAATCAGTAAAAGATGGGAGACGACTGAACTGCTCCAAGAAGCACTATTCGACAATCAGCCATTAAGCTGTATAATGAGTCACCTCATATGGCTGAGGTGGTCTTATTCCCCTGCGGTGGGTTGGCACCCTGCCCAGGATTGGTTCCTGCCTTGTGCCCTGTGTTGGCTTGGATTGGCTCCAGCAGACCCCCCCGTGACCCTGTGTTTGGATTCAGCGGGTTGGAAAATGGATGGATGGGTCTTATTCCCTGTATTCTCAATGGTGCTGAGCTGGTCTAACAAACAGTGACGCTATGTGGCAATATACTGTGACACTGACTGAAATCCTGTTTGTAGAATTCAAATAACTTTGCATTTAGTAAATACCTATACTTTACTAATCTACGTATATATAACTCCCTTTAAATGTATATTTGTATGTTGTCAGTATACCTATTATCCATCCATCCATCCATTTTCCAACCCGCTGAATCCGAACACAGGGTCACGGGGGTCTGCTGGAGCCAATCCCAGCCAACACAGGGCACAAGGCAGGAAACAATCCTGGGCAGGGTGCCAACCCACCGCAGGACACACACAAACACACCCACACACCAAGCACACACAAGGGCCAATTTAGAATCGCCAATCCACCTAACCTGCATGTCTTTGGACTGTGGGAGGAAACCGGAGCGCCCGGAGGAAACCCACGCAGACACGGGGAGAACATGCAAACTCCACGCAGGGAGGACCCGGGAATCGAACCCAGGTCCCCAGATCTCCCAACTGCGAGGCAGCAGCGCTACCCACTGCGCCACCGTGCCGCCCTATACCTATTATATGTCTTTTTACTTATTTTCCTCAGAATTAAAGTTTTTGATTCATCCATCTAAACACAAATAAATTGTGTTCATTTGTTAAATTTGAATTACATATATTTTCAATTTTTTTGTACAAACGTGATGTAATGGAAACACTATGATTGTATTTTTGTGTTCATAAATGCAAATAAAAATAACCATTCCTTTAAAACAACCATTGCGTTTAATTTTGCAGACCTATGTTACGGTTCTGCTATTGATTCAAATTCATGCTGTAAGGTAGATCCAGGTTCATGCCCAGCTTCACAGCACTGGGTTAATATTAGTGGGGGGTCCTTTCCAGGAAGTGCAACATGTTGGGGGGCTTTGGCTTTATAAAAATTAAAAAAAAAAAAAAAAAGAAGATTGGCAGCCCCTGGGATTGACTATTAGGCCATAGCCACGCCAATAACCCCTAAAAACCACGCCCAGCTAGAATATAATCCGTCCCATTCCAAAACCCAAACCAATTACGCCTCCTTAAATCCTTCGTGTCCACGCCTTACTTTCGGCAGATTGACAGGCGGAGGATGTCATTTCACGTCCACTTCAGAGGAATTTGGACCGTAACGCCTGATCGACCTGTTGTTACAGCGATGACACGCCCACTTCCATAATAACAAATAGGGTTTTGCCCCTCAAACCCTGTCTTACGGTTCGTATCATTTCTGGGCATGTCTAATGAACATCCTTGACTCTTACAATAAGTTGAGGAACAATGCTACGGCACATGACAAGTTTTGTCCAGATTTACTATCCGTTCTGGCTCTATTCATATTAAATTCTGACACATCTCCCGTCCCCTTCTCTTTACTACTCATTCAGTTATAAAATTCCGACACGATGGCCACGCAGGTCATATCTCGCCACTCACCATGTCCACGCGTCCTGACGACCACCTTGCCTGCTCCTTGCTTGCCCGTAGTGCCGAGATGTCTCCTCTGTGGTTTTCTCCCTGCTCCTTTCACTTTGGAAGTCCCCCGCAGAACACTGCGTCATAAACTCCACTTGTCGGACGAGTGACCTGAAGGAACCGTCCTGAAAGTGAAAGGAGGGAAACAGAGCTTCTCCTTTGGCTCACTTGTAGCCTCGCTTTGCTCACTTAGTGGATTCCTGTTGCGTCTCATCTGCCATAAATCCGTCTTGATTTGCACGCACACCCCCTGCCCTTTCGTCGTTGAAACAACATTGAGGATCCGCGGAAATGCTATCCGCCGAATGTAAACAGGGCACGCCGCTTCCTTGTGTCCCAAAAATTTCCCACTAGAGATTTCCGGTAAACGAAATCAACTTGAGAGTGTTTTAATTTGGAGATTGAATAAATGTTGCTGAATAAACAGCGCTATCTAGCGAGCGGAGGATATAATTGTAAGAAGACTGAGGTCTGAGCACACGCTACTCGTTTGAATGCGGGTGACGAGCTCTTGACGCGTCAGCCAATGAAATTCTGCAGCATCGTGATTGCATATGTATGAGGTTGATTAGCATGCCGTATATTTGGATTTTTCAGGGCAGTGTTCAAGGAGAGCTCACGTACGCATGTTTAAGTGGCGATTGTGATTTATAAACGGTAAATTGCGTAGAAATGTGCGGCGGCCAGGTTTTATAAATACGATTTTTTTTATTTGGCATGCGCATATTTTCACATATTATACATGAGTCTCCTGGCAACCTTCTCGCCACAATATGCAGCAGGCGTCCACATACACTGTCGGTTACTTTAATTTTATCGTGACTTGTTAATTTTTTTTGTCTCAGTCAACTGACCTGTGCTTTTTTCACGGATTTGCTTTGCATGTACATTACTTCTATCTTCATTTGTGTAGGTTAGCCCACCATACTCACTCACCCGATTAGATGCATTTAGACTACAATCAGCTGAAACCCGACTAGATAGGTGAGCTCCATTGAACTAATATTGGGACTTCTAAAACAATATGGGCTGCAACAGTGCTGATTTAGGGGTGTCATGTACAGTAAAAAGGCGTGAATACTAATGGGATCAGTCACTTTGTGTTTTATTCGTATTCGACTTAGACCACTTTGCAGAGATCTTTCACTTTGACTCAAATTAGTCTTTTTTGTTTGTCAGTGTCAAAAACCCAATTGAAAGCCATCCATTATTCCATATTGTATAACAGTAAAATGTAAAAAACGTCCAAGGGGCTGATAATTTTTTTATAGGCCCAGTAACATGTTTTTTTTTTTGTTCCATTTCACAGTCGCTTTACATCTAACGGGCACTGAATGAAGAAGACACCAGAACAAACAAAATGATGAAATGTTTATCCCTACAAGTTTCAAAACTGGATTTGCTACATTTTATTGGAATGCAGCACGCATGTAAGTAACATGGAGATAATTTTGTGTACTTTACCTTCGTTGCTGCCTCGCAGTTAGGAGACCTGGGTTCGCTTCTCGGGTTCTCCCCGTGTGTGCGTGGGTTTCCTCCGGGCGCTCCAGTTTACTCCCACAGTCCACTGACATGCAGGTTAGGTGGATTGGCGATTCTAAATTGGCGCTAGTGTGTGCTTGGTGTGTGGGTGTGTTTGTGGGTGTCCTGCGGTGGGTTGGCACCCTGCCTGGGATTGGTTCCTGCCTTGTACCCTGTGTTGGTTGGGAATGGCTCTAGCAGACCCCCCCGTGACCCTGTGTTCGGATTCAGCGGGTTGGAAAATGGATGGATGGATGGATCATAATGGTATCGTTCCTGCCTTGCAGCAGCCCATTGCTGGGATAGGCTCCAGCAGCCTTGAATAAGCAGTTCAGGGAGATGTAAGGACGATTTTTATTCTGCTTTTCCAAGTGTCCAAGGACCTCACATATAAAACCTGCATAAGCTTGGAAATGTAAGCCATTTCTTACGCCAAAGTCAGGATGTATAAAACATGAACTTGGTATGAAAATTGCCTTAACATTAAGAGCAAATTTTGACCATTGTGCAGACTATTTTGGCGTTGGCATTTTAGTGACTCCAAACTGCACAACAATAAAGTGAACAGAAAATCTCATTTCAATGATGTTTCTGAACCAATTGCATCACAGATCACTGACACGTTCCCACAATTCTGATGTCGTCATGGCTGGTAATAACATTAAGTGTATGCACGAGGCATTGATTGCCATGGTGTGTGTCCAGTTTTGTCTGTAAAAACAGCATTTTGTGTGTTGTACGGCATAAATGGCCCTGGCAGCGTTGCCAAGAAGGCAAGCACCTCACACAGTATGACCCTGAAGTCTGCTTCCCACACGACTACTTCATAAAATAAAGAGATCTGGGTTCAGCCGGACCACCTCGCAACAATGCAAGTCACACACATTGGTGCATCACATTCATTAACTAAATGAAAGTGCTTTCTGTTTACAAAAACAAATTCATCCTCTGCTGTTGCCTTTCCCTCAACATGTGTGCGGTCAATTAGTCTAATTTGGAAAAACCGGCAATGGAAGCCAATTGACTTTTGATCTCAGCCTGCTCATCCTGACTGTAAAGAAGTTGGACATATTTGGGTGTTTGTGCCTGTTTAAGGCTTGAAAAACAGGAGTGCACAGGCCCCACAGCAAAAATATACAGTCACATTCAAATGGTTTAGTAATGCATAGTTGATCTGTAATTTTGTGAAACAGTGCCTCAGTATACATAATTTGGCTATATGTACTATGAACCATCTCTCTACGTACATCTATATATGCAAAAGGCAAAGCCCTTACTGACTCCTCACTAATTCTCCCACTTTCCATATAGGTGGGAAATTTTGTGTGCTCATTCCTTGCAGTGTACTTACAAAAGTTAGGTATGTTTCATGTCCTATTGCAACACCCGGGGGGGGGGGAGCGGGGTGGAGTGGGACTGGTGTACCCCCTAAACCAGGGATGTGCAAAGTCATTCCTGGAGGGCCGCAGTGGCTGCAGGCTTTTGTTCCAACCCAATTGCTTAATAAGAAGCACTAATTGCTCTAGAAACACTTCTGCTTCATTTTAGTTATCTCCCTCGTTAAGATTTTGAACCCTTATTGCTTATTTAAGTCTTAAACAGCTGCATTCTTGGTTTTTAATTGCTCCTTATTAGCAATAAGATGCAAATGACAAAAGAAACCAGCAGTTATCCATTTTGCTTGTTACCCTTTACACCTGTGTGTATTTATCATGCACTATTTGGTTTAATTAAATACTTGGAAGGAAAGAGAAGACAAAAAAGTCAAGGATTGAGAATTATCCATCCGTTTTACACTTCAAAATATTTGGATATCTTTAAAATGGAAAAAAAAATCTAGGATTTGAGAATGACTTGACATAGCAGAGTTAAAGCACTAAAAAGCCATGAAATGTAATTATTGGCAAGGATTGTTTTCTAATTAAACAACTGGGTTGGAATAAAAACCCGCGGCCACTGCGGCCCTCCAGGAATGGCTTTGCACACCCCTGCCCTAAACCAGGGGTGTCGAACTCCAGTCCTGGAGGGCCGCAGTGGCTGCAGGTTTTCATTCTAACCATCTTCTTAATTAGTGACCAATTTTTGCTGCTAATTACTTCTTTTAATTAACTTGACTCTGGCCTTTTAGTTGTTTCTTTATCCTTAATATAGTTATTGTCTGTTTTTTTTTTTTTTTTTTTTTTTCACCTGTATTATTATCATTCTTTAATTTAATATTATTTATTGTATCAGTATGCTGCTGCTGAAGAATGTGAATTTCCCTTTGGGATTAATAAAGTATCTATCTATCTATCTATCTTAATTAGCAGCCAAACAATGAGACACAAAACAAGCCACCACCTCACACAATGGGGGTATTTTTCGTACGTGGATTACTCGCTTAGCCGGATGTAATTGTTGACGATTTGGCCTGATCCTGGATCTGTCGGTTTTTTTGAAACTCTTGCTGGAAGTGTTGTCATAGCAACACATCCAAATCCGCAAACCTGCTCGGAGCAGGTTTGTTCTGCGTAAACAAGGATTAGTTTACACACGTGATCAGTGATGGTGTGGAAGTCATCCAGTCAGGGCTTCGCCGTTCATGAATGAGCGACCAATTGATATTGGTGTGCAAATTATAGGAAGAGAATTTCATATAAAGAGGGTTTTGCGCGATCGGCAAGATCCTTTATTGCCCCCCGGAGGAAATTCTGTACGAAAGATACCGCTTTAGCCGAGGGGGAATATTGTACCTCAAAGATTTATTAGCTCCGTATATTCGAAGTCAAACTCGGCGAAGTCGGGCTCTCACAACCACACAGACAGTAGGCATTGCTTTGAGGTTTTTTTTACAAGCGGCACTTTTTTTATATACTGTAGGCGATTGCGGAAAATCTAACTAAAAGTGCAGTTTTCCAGGCAATTCGTAAAGTCTGTTTGGCTCTGAAACATTTCCTTCAGGTTTTCATTGTGTTTCCTGGACACCTGCGTGTGCAGACAATAAAAGAGGCGTTTCATGCCATTGCAGGTAGGTAATACACAGGTAAAAACACCCACAGTTCCACGAAGAATCCCACAATCAGCCTAACATTCTCATTACCAGGATTTCCAAATGTGATTGGGGCACATGGGACTGATCAGAGTGGAGTTTGATCAAACATTATTTGAAAAATGTACCTCTCCTCCTGATGAATAATCAGACAAAGTGTCTTCATCAAATATTTGACCTTAGTTAATATCTCGTTGGTCAGACACAGGTTCAAAGGATATGACATTCCCTGCAACTGACCCAACGAAAAAGAGGGCTATATGGAACATACCTATAGCACACATGGAGGACAAATATGCAATGACCATCCTTTACCTGAAATTAAGTGACCACTACTTCCTGCCAGTGGTTCTGAGGAGGAGCTTCCCCCTGGAATGCCCTCAGAAACAGGGCGATGGGCATTTTGCTGGAGAGCCAACTCTTCTGCAGGGGTTAGGTCTGGACCGCGTGGACCTCCACCTGTTTTTTGCTTGTCTGCCTCCTTATTAGCTTTAAAATTAATGTTTTTTATATTATATATGATTCTTTATGTCAACAATTCTTTAAATAGTTATATACCAATATTTACCAGTTTGAAGTATATTCTTGTACTTCACTTTAACCTGTTCCCATGTTCTCCTTGTGCTCACATTTGATCTGGAATTATGACATATTAAATAATAATTAATCTGACACATAGGAAATGAAACGTTGCATTCACTAAGTACAATGTACACTACTTAGCGTTTAATTTTTTTGGCCACTTTTTGCCAGCCGTCTTTTCTGGTTTGGGCTGCTTTTGCAGTGTTACCCCTTGTGTATATTAAATCTGGAAATTCTTCGTGTCCTTCGAATAAAAGGTCTTGCGCCGCGTGTGTGAAAAAAAAATGCGCCCGTTCTTTCGTCATTTTGTTACAGCCTATCAAAGACTTGCTGATCATGTTTTCTAGACTCAATATATATGGGCTTTTCACTCAGCGCGGGCGCGCGCATTCATCTCGTATGATTAGATCCAGCTCGACTAATCTAATACACATCTGCGTTTGAAAAAACCGACTTATCTGGATTAGTTTCACTGGCATTAACTCATTCAAGATGAGGCACCTGATCTCGGATGGTTTAAGTGACGTACAAAAAATACCCCCAATATCTAAAAATAAAGAAAGGTGATGGTCTCAGTAAGGTTGATCTCTCAACTCACCAAAACACTTTGACGATGTTCTTATAAAAAAACAAAAAATCAAGTTTTGGAAATGACAACAAGAACAAGAGCAGCAACAAGCTGTGGAATTAAATACCGGGTTTAATTAACAGCAAGCATCGGCTTCTCATTAAGAAACTGGTTGGAGTTTGAAGCCCCAGTTTAAGCTGGTCATCTGTTGGCTCGTTTCACATCTCATTTCTGTTTGGCTGTCATTTAATGAGGAAACAAAATCTATTCAGAGGACTGAATCCTTCTACCATGGCTGTTAAAATAAAGGGGAAAAAAGTGAATTAGCAGTGAAAACTGGTCACTGATTAGGAAAAGGGTTAGAATGAAAACCTGCAGCCACTGCGGCCCTCCAGGCCTGGAGTTTAAACACATGCCCTAAACTGTATACATAGATAGGGGAAACCTATCCTCACTATTTCTGCGACTTACAATATACATAGGAAGCCCAAATTTCCCACGCTCATACTTAACATTTGTAAGTACAGTGTAAAGGATGTTTCATTTCACGTTGTGCCCCGTAACGAACTTTTGAAAATAATGTCTTTTTGGCGGTTCTCACCATTATGCCGTAAGGAGCTTTCGGAACTGACCTCTCCTATTTGTGGTTTCATTCCTTATTTCTGTTAACAGAGGATTTATTTCACGGCAGAGACACACAAGGGCCGCCCCCGGTCTCCCCCTTCCTTTTTCCGCACGCCTACCATGTGGTTGGCTCCCTGCCTATATACATTAACGACATTCCGCGCTCATGTGCCTCCTCACTCGCTTCCTTACTTTCCTCAGCTGTTCGTCATGCTCACTGCTCCCTTCTTCTTTAGTCCACCGCTTCAAGCCTGTTATTGGTGGCCTTGCTTCACGTCTTCCTGCTGGTGACTCCTGCCTTTTCATTACAATCATCAAATTCACTCTCAATACTAAAATAAGCCTACGACAATTACATTGACAATCACGTTAAGGAAACATTTTAAAAATAACGTTTCTTTTTCGTAACTTCTTTCACACACTACTTCTCCGCTACGAAGCGCGGGTATTTTGCTAGTATCATCATCATCAATCATCAAGACACTATATAAAAACGGTCAGGATTGTCCTTTCCGTCCCGTGAGTGCAAAGCGTAGCGGTATTCTGCTTATCACAGACTTACTTACTACTTGCAGTACGAAGCAACGCGGTGTGAGCAGAGTTCTGGTGCTCCCATCGTTCCCTTGCTTTTGTGCGCGTTCTTGGAGATTAGGTAGGCTATTTTTAGATTTGTATACAAAGAAATTTTGTCCTGCCTTACTTCTTCTAACTTGGTCACTTTATTAGCAGTCATTCATTGACTTTTGCGACACAACATTTTCAAGAGCAAAGCGCTCTGAGGACGTAGTTGTCCATGTAGTGGACACTCCACAACAGGGAAAACTGATAAAAGGCACTAATAGAGTTTTCACACCGAATATAGTATTCAAGTAAGTTTTATAGAACAAAAGTTTAAATTTCGTCACAAAAATAACAGAAACTACGAGTATTAAAGTAATGCGGCTCAGATTCAATATAACCAAATTAATGAGTTGTGGTACATGAATTTTATTTTTCACTGTATAAAATATCAAATTGATCTACATATTGAATTGCCTTAAGAAGTGGTTGACTTAAAAGTCAGTCGCCTTAAAAGGTGGGTGAGCCTAGTATATATATAAAATCCAACGTCTGTCTGTCCGCTTTTCACAAGAAAACTACTTAACGGATTTAGATCGTGTTTTTCTCTAGAATTTGCTTGAACATTCCGGTTGATTTTGCGACTTCTCTCATTGCACTATGTATCAGAGTTCGCTTGCAGTACCGATTTATTTGTGCAAATCCGAGAAACATGCAGGGGCCCTTCTCACTCACTCTCCAGCGTTGGGGCATGTACCTTGCATCCAGCTAAGCTAGTGAATGAGATAACAACTTAATGGAATTAGATTGGGATTTTTTCTATCATTTGCTTGAACATTTTGCGACTTATCTCATCGCACTAAGAATCACAGTTCGCTTGTAGCATCGATATATTCACGCTAATCCGAGAGAGAGAGGCTGCGGGCCGAGGGAAGGGTGACATCAGGGGTGGAGAGCCAGGCAGGGTCCTCCTCACTCACGTGCCAGCCTCCGTTTGAATCGGTGTACCTCTGGCCATGTGTTGGAGCGGACCTTGCCTCCGCTTAGCTAGCAATACCAATTTGTTTATTGATTTTTGAAGTTTGTCCCGTTTCACTACTACACGGGTGGAGCTGCGGGGCACAGCTTGTATGTTATAAAAAATGGTTATCTGTCACAAGATACAAATAAGTAACACATGAAATGTACTTGGATTTATAATAATCCAAAAAGGTGACCTTTTAATAATTAAAAAAAAAAATACTGATGCCTGCTTTGCAGTGAGCTAAATACCAGTTGACAATTATTTTAAGACTACTCTAAATTTGCTCCTTTAAGTGTATAGTCGGTTATTAAAATATGATGATTCAATGATTTGTCATTGTATGGGTACAACAAAATGTAGTTATCACAGACCCCTTGGGGTCAGAGTACAGGGTCAGCTATTGTACAGCACCCCTGGACCCATTGCAGGTTAAGAGCCTTGTTGAAGGACCCCAACGGAGTAGAATCCCTTCTGGCAGTAACGGGATTTGAATCGGCAACCTTCCAGATACCAGCGCAGATCTTTAGCCTCTGAGCCACCACTCTGCCTATAAATATAGTTTGTCTAGCATAATGAAATGGCCAGTTATTTAAAATGGGTTTAATGGCACTATAGTAGGTCTGTCTATTTCGATCACGTCTTGCATTTATGGACTTCTGCGCACCAGATATGCCATACACCTCTCTTTCTTTGGGCTTCTTGCTGCCTTTCATTGTTGGACATTCCAGCCCTGTTGTGGATGCCAGCCATTAATCTTTGTTGAACATTGGACAACAGTATGCAGGGGATATACCGCCGACATCTCCTTGCTATATTGTATACATGCTGTGCTATGTCTTGGAGACGGGTTGTAATCTAAGAAATCAATCAATGTAGACCTCAGCATTAACATTTGCCCTACACCATCTACAGGGAGTCCTCGAGTTAAAACTTCTAGACATACGACGTTTCGAGTTTACAATGCTCACTCCCATAAAAACGTAAAAAAATTGAGACATAAGAAGGAATAAAGGTAAAGATATTTTTTTACAATAATTTTTTTCTGTTCCCACAGTACAGTATACAGTATAGTATATTTATGTCCTTTTCCTGTGGCTAAATTGTGTTTTTATGTTCTAGATTATGATTTTGCAAATGTGTTAGGATAGGTAAGTGACTTGGGCTAGGGTGTGTTTCGACTTACACCAAAATTCGGTTTACATCACTGCTGTAGGAACGGAACTGTGTCGTAACCCAAGGACCCCCAGTATTAGAATGTAATGGATTTTATTACATGCATTGCATTTGACATTCCAACAGATGACACAAACATTAACATTGCTTTTACAGATTCCGTATCAAATGGCATGCAGTGAAGACATGCATTGCATTTTTCATTCCAACAGACGGCTCAAACATTTGTAGTAGTAAAAAGTGTTACTACAAATGTTTGTGTTGTGCCATCTGTTGGAAAACCAAATGCAACATAGGTCTGTTGCATGCCATTTGATACGGGATTCGTAAAAGCAGTGTTAATGTTTGTGTCACCTGTTGGAAAGACTGACACATAGCAACCAGACAGACACTTATTATTAAGGTTAGACAGACAGGTGGATTTATAGAATTGTTTAACTTAATCAGTGCTGTTATAATTATTTCCAAAGTAAATAAACGTTTTTGAAAAAATATGCATCTAAAGCTAAAGTAAGAGTTCTTGTCAACGACCAGATGTAGGATATAAACCTGGGAAACTGGGTTTGTGAGGGAGCAGCACTAACCACTGAGCCCTAGATAAAAGCAGTACTAGTTTTACAGAATATCCATCTCTGTTGACAGTCCTGTATAGATGTCAAGGTGTCATGTCAAATACAGGTAAAGGTCATTTTACTGGCCACTTTTACGATTCTGCTTCTTTTAGTATTGCTCACAACATTTTGCTTTGACTTATAACCATCAGTTCCATTGTGAAAAAACTAACAAATATAGAGAACCCTAAAAAATTTTATTCAGCTTGTACAAAACAAGCCACAAATGGTTTTCTTTTTAACAAAATGCATCAAGGGTCTTACTGTAACTACAGTAGAAGAAATATTACACAATCTAAGCATGCATTTTAATTAGTGGGTTACGTATATCCAGTGATTTCACCAAAGTCCACCCCTTTCCGTTCTGAAGCTGGTTCTTTATACGCTCCATTAAGTTATTTACTCTTGCATTCCATATTTCTGTTTTAGTTCTTCCACTTTTTCAATATAAGCCTTCATGGCCTCTTCTTGGTTTTTCCCTGATGAACAAAAAAGATCAAGTTATTAGTTAACAGATTAAACACACAATCTGTACTAAAACAAAAAAAAAAAAAAATCAGTTTAACAGTAAATCATAGATTGTCATCTTTCCTCCCATTTACAATACCATTTTACCAACTGAGAAAATTCTCTTTTCTATTATAACAAAAAGGCACATTGTCCCCTTCTTTCAGCTGCTTCCGTTAGGGGTCGCCACAGCGGATCATGTTCTTCCATATCTTTCTGTCCTCTGTATCTTGTTCTGTTACACCCTTCACCTGCATGTCTTCTCTCACCACATCCATAAACCTCCTCTTAGGTCTTCCTCTTTTCCTCTTGCCTGGTAGCTCTATCTTTAACATCCTTTTCCCAATATACCCAGCATCTCTCCTCTGCATATGTCCAAACCAACGCAATCTCTCCTCTCTGAATTTGTCTCCAAACCATCCCACCTGAGCTGACCCTCTAATGTCCTCATTTCTAATCTTATCCATCCTCGTCACACCCAGTGCAAATCTTAGAATTTTTAACTCTGCCACCTCCAGCTCTGTCTCCTGTGCCACCGTCTCCAGCCCATATAACAAGGCTGGTCTCACTACCATCCTGTAGACCTTCTCTTTCACTCTTGCGGATACCCATCTGTCACAAATCACTCCTGACACTCTTCTCCACCCTGCCTGCACTCTCTTTTTGGCCTCTCTTCCACAATCCCCGTTACTCTGTACTGTTGATCCTAAGTATTTAAACTCATCCACCTTTGCCAACTCTACTCCCTGTATCCTCACCATTCCACAAACTTCCCTCTCATTCACACACATTTATTCTGTCTTGGTGGTCCTACTGACCTTCATTCCTCTCCTCTCATATCTCCACCTCTCCAGGGTCTCCTCAACCTGCTCCCTACTATAGCTACAGATCACAATGTCATCAGCAAACATCATAGTCCACGGGGACTCCTGTCTAATCTCATCTGTCAACCTGTCCATCACCACTGCAAATAAGAAAGGACTTTGAGCCGATCCCTGATGTAATCCCACCACCACGTTGAATGCATCTGTCACTCCTACTGCAGACCTCACCACGGTCACACTTCCCTCATACATATCCTGTACCACTCTTACGTACTTCTCTACCACTCCCGACTTCCTCATACAAGACCACAACTCCTCTCGAGACTACTCTTTCCCATAACTTCATGCTATAGCTCATCAATTTTATCCCCCTGTAGTTACTACAGTTCTGCAACAAATTGTCTCCCTCACAAATAAATTAGCAATGTCAAAATATAATTTGAACTGTGCAAAGTAGTTGCATTATTACAGATCCCAGACAGATTGAAGGGAACGGTGACTGATGTAACCAAGGTGGGAGCACTCCTACTAAATGAGAGTGTACTCATAGCTTATTTTTTTTCTCCTGACTCCATGATCCTAGGTTTGATTTCCAATTTGGGAGCTTTGCGGAGGTTATACATTCTTTTTGGATAGGTGACAGTTCTTCCCCTCCACCCTCCTCTTATCAAAAAAGAGAACATGCAAGCTAAAAATAAGATACCTTCCAAGGCTTTCCAGGCATCCCATTTTGCCTTTCCTTTGAAGTCTAGCATACCTGGACGGGCTGCAAGAAAGAAAGAAAGAAAGAAAGAAAAAGGATCTGTTTCGTGATAATTCTCTAAATACCCAGACACAATTATAGACAATGAGCTTCAAAAATGTAGTAAAAATATGATATAATTTCCATTCAGTATTTATAGAATTTACCTGTAACATTTTGCTTCAACGGTGTTGCTCCTTTTTAATCCTTCCCTTGTGCATTTGAGGTTGCAAACAATTAAATTTCCACCTCCATTACCTTCAGAAACTTACTACGTTGTAGACCTTTACAGTGTCATGGCACATTCATTTTGTTTCAAACTGTGTTTACTTCTGGGTTTTAATGGGCTTCCTTCTGGCCTGCTTTATGAAAAAATCCAAAATAAAAAGCCTAACCTAACTGACTGAAAGAGAGGGTAGAACGGCAACATGAGAAATAGAACTAGACAATTTGTTATAAAATGAAAATATGGAGAAATTCAAAAATAAAAATGGTACTGAGAAAGTCTGATCTTTACTTCATCAATGCATTTGGATCCTAACAAATCAGGTTCCTTTACTTTATCCTGACATATTTAACTTTCAGTTTTAAGTCATTCTGCAGCTTCAGTGGGTGTGTGTGTGTGTGTGTTCTCCACTGATAATTAATGAATATCACCAGGCTAGCACTACTAGCAAAACATTATACAGTTATTTGCTAATTTACAGCCCACCAATTTAAGGCAATTTGTACTTGCAGCTCAGGGCTGTAAGAAAACAATTGGGTAATGTTCTACAAATTGCCAAAACTAACTGCTATAGGCCACAAAGACAGTATGCCTTTTGGTTACCTCATACTCTACATAGAAGCAGCGAGAAAAGTCACGGTGTTGCTGCAGAGAGAGGAGTCTTTCGGCTATCTTACTTCTTTCTGTACCGATTGCTGCAACCAACCAATGACCATAAACTAGTAATAAGTATAAAAAAATGTTCTATATCATTGCAATCATTGAGGTGTAATCTTTGAGCATGACACAGAGCTTATTTTTTTTGTTTTTTTGGAGTCGTGCTTCAGCCAGCTGGCATGTCTTTTTTTGTTTCCAATCTGTGCAGATTGTTTGCAATTTTTCCTTCCATCAAGACAACAGAAAATGCCTTGTAAATAGTAATACATTTTTCTTTTGCTTTTTCACAGGTTCTAATGTTATCCCGATTCTTAAGAGTGCCTTTTAAGGTTCGTTTTCATCAGCACAGCGCCAGATGACTAATTCTTATGCATTCGGCCCACACCACCTTCCCTTGCACAGACCTGGCAAGCAGCCACCAAGACTCAAATATTGGTTTGGGCTACTCAGTACCAACAGTTAAAGTTCGCGTGCTGGTAACTCACACCAGTCCTACAGATGACCTGTACACTTTGTGACCGACATACAGCCAATGACTGTATGGATGCCTCCAATTGCTGTGACAAAGGAAGGTAGTGGACAGGTTTGTTGACTGGTGTGAGCTGAATCAACTGCAGATCAACACCAGTAAAACTAAAGAACTGGTAGTTGATTTAAGAAGATCGCGATTTACAGCCACTCCCCTGTCTATTAGGGGTGCGGAGGTGGAGTACAAGTATCTAGGGGTGCATACGAGCAATAAGCTAGACTGGTCCAGGAACTCGCTGACCATAGGGGCAGAGTGGTGGCTCTGAGGCTAAGGATTTGTGCTGGTATCCAGAAGGTTGCCGGTTCGAATCCCCATCACTGCCAAAAGAGATCCTACTCTGCTGGGCCCTTGAGCAAGACACTTAAACTGTAATTGCTCCAGGGGTGCTGTACAATGGCTGACCCTGCGCTCTGACCCCAAGGGGTATGCGAAAACTAACAAATTCCTAATACAAGAAATTGTATAAGGTGAAATAAAGAACAAAAAAAATAAATAAATATACAAGAAGGGCCAAAGTAGGATGTATTTGCTACGCAAGATCAGATCTTTTAGTGTCAGCAACACTATGCTGCAGATGTTCTAGAACAGCATGGGTGGCCAGTGCCATTTTCTTCGCTGTGGAATGCTGGGGGAGCAGCATGAAAATGCCAGACATCAGGAGACTAAACAAACTAATTGAGAAGGCTGCCTCTGTGGTAGGAGATAAAGTGGACAGCTTGGAAACTGTGGCAGATCAGAGAATGTTGTCTAGGCTCCAGTCTATTATTGAAAATGCTAATCACCCACTTCATAGTGTTGTGGTTGGACAGAGGAGTGTTTTCAGCAGTAGACTGACTGGCATCAAGTGCTCCACTGAACGTCACATGAAATCTTTCCTCCCCACAGCCATCAGACTCTGTACTCCTTTTCCAGTCACTCACCCACACTTTAAGCTATTACCCTTTTTTCTTTATTAGATATCCAGGTACATTTTTTCAAGTACTTGAAATGTGCAACATACCATCTGTTCTTGTGCAATAAATTGTCTACTCTTTACATGAGAATAACCTTATTTGTTCTCAAAATGTGCAATATTAACTTAAGGTGCAACACTCTGTACTTTAGTTTGATACTTCCAATTATTATACTTTATTATATTTACATGATTACTTTTATACGTGCTCAGTGTAGCATGTCCCTTGTCTGTTGTTAAGTTGTAACATAAGTAATTTCCTCAGGATTAATAAAGTTTTCCGATTCTGATTTTTACAGTAAACCACAATGCATTACTAGACACACATGAAAGAAGACATCAAGCCCTCCTTATTATACTGTATTTTTGTATCAAATGTCGGCTGGAGAGAGATCACTAAAAGCAGCATAAGAGCTTCCCCAACAAATCCTTAAGGTACCTGTGTTGACATCTCCGACTGTGGCCTGTTTATACAAGCCATAAACATCTAGCATTTCTTGATCTGTTGGCTGAGCCTTCAGGTTCTTCACTTCCTTGGCCGCTCTATCAAATTCCTCCTAAGAATTTCAGGACAGAAAGATATTAAAATGACATTTAAAACACTTATGGTACATGTAAATCATAAGTAAATGTAAATGTAGTATGGAATGCACAATAAATTGAATTGGCTAAGCACTAGAGCAAGCCTAAAAAGACTCAAAATGAAGTGTTTGATTTATTAAGCCCCCTTCCAATTACCTTATTGGACACACTTGAAATGCCATTGGGATTCTAAGGAGACGGGCACACCATCAAAAGCATGGCAGCAATCGAGCATAAAGAAACAAGCACAGCAACAAATGTAAAGAGTAAAAAAAAAAAAAATGCAGCATTATGTACAATCACTAAAAAAACAAAAGTGTAAATGGCAGTAGCTTTAAGCTTTCGACCTTGTGATGTTGTCCTAGTGGCATAAAGGAGTTGAATGCAAGATGCAGTCTGTTTGAGGATCTCCTATGGAGGAGTCAAAATACAGTCATATAAAAAGTCTGGGAACCCCTCTTAATTCTTTGGATTTTTGTTTCTCATTGGCTGAGCTTTCAAAGTAACAACTTCCTTTTAATATATGACATGCCTTATGGAAACAGTAGTATTTCAGTAGTGACATTAAGTTTATTGGATTAACAGAAAATATGCAATATGCATCATAACAAAATTAGACCGGTGCATAAATGTGGGCACCCCAACAGAGATATGACATTAATTAATATAGTTGAGCCTCCTTTTACCAATATACTGTAACAGCCTCTAGACGCTGTCTTCCTATAGCCTTTGATAATTGTCTGGATTCTGGATGGAGGGTATTGTTGACCATTCTTCCATACAAAATCTCTCCAGTTCAGTTAAATTTGATGGACAGCCTGCTTCAAATCATCCCATAGATTTTCGATGATATTCAAGTCAGGGGACTGTGACGGCCATTCCAGAACATTGTACTTCTCCCTCTGCATGAATGCCTTTGTAGATTTCTAACTGTGTTTTGGGTCATTGTCTTGTTGGAATATCCAACCCCCTGCGTAACTTCAACTTTGTGACTGATGCTTGAACATTATCGTGAAGAATTTGTTGATATTGGATTGAATTCATGCAACCCTCGACTTTAACAAGGGCACTAGTCCCTGAACTAGCCACACAGCATGATGGAACCTCCACCAAATTTGACAGCAGGTCACAGGCGTTTTTCTTTGAATGCGATGTTCTTCATCAGCCATGTAAAGCTCTTTTTGTTATGACCAAATAACTCAATTTTTGTCTCATCAGTCCAAAGCACTTTGTTCCAAAATGAATCTGGCTTGTCTAAATGAGCATTGGCATACAACAAGCGACTCTGTTTGTGGCGTGAGTGCACAAAGGGCTTCTTTCTCATCACCCTGCCATACAGATGTTCTTTGTGTAAATTGTGCTGAATTGTAGAATGATGTACAGATACACCATCTGCAGCAAGATGTTCTTGCAGGTCTTTGGAGGTGATCTGTGGGTTGTCTGTAACCATTCCCACAATCCTGCGCATATGCCACTCCTGTATTTGTCTTGGCCTGCCAGACCTGCTGGATTTAACAGCAACTGTGCCTGTGGCCTTCCATTTCCGGATTCCATTCCTTACAGTTGAAACTGACAGTTTAAACCTCTGAGATGGTTTTTTGAAGCCTTCCCCTAAACCAGGAGACTGAACAATCTTTGTTTTCAGATCTTTTAAGAGTTGCTTTGAGGATCCCATGCTGTCACTCTTCAGAGGAGAGTCAAAGGGAAGGAAGCACAACTTGCAATTGACCACCTTAAATACCTTTATATCTCATGATTGGACACACCTGTCTATGAAGGCTTAAAGAGCTCATCACACCAATTTGGTGTTGCAAGTAATCAGCATTGAGCAGTGACAGGCATTCAAATCAGCAAAATTACAAGGGGACCCATATTTCTGCACAGCCAGTTTTTCACATTTGATTTAATTTCATACAACTAAATACTGCTTCACTAAAAATCTTTGTTCGGAAAACACCGCAGTACTCAGATGTTCCTAGGAAATGAAAGAGATACCACGGTTATCTTTTTTGTTGAAAGGAGAGTCAATTACTTTGCAGGCTGAGAGGGGTTCCCAAACTATTTCATATGAATGTGCTGCTATGAGAATGCAGCAAGTGGAGTTATGAGAAAATACACGCAAACTGAGCAGTCTAAGGGTTAGTTTATACTTCACACTCACAACGCATACGCATCATGGCTGTCACACATTCCCAGAGATCATTTGACGTGTCCTCTGAGCACCGCTTCAGAAATTAACACGATGCGTGCGCAAGCTGCAGTCCCAGCAAAACGTTGGGAGGGGGGGGGCGCAGTGTGATAAATTCAGAGTCTGTTTACTATCTACATGCGACAGAAAGCCGCGTTGATCGGTGATCGATGTGCCTGCGTCGATGTTTGATGAATGGTTCGATGTGGTGAAGCAAGATGCCAACATACAAATGCATTTGTGGTGCTTTTATCTTCAAGTGTCGCATATTCCCCATCGTAATGGCATGGTAACATTTTAAAGGTCTCAGATACCATCTTCTGTGCCGTCTGTGAAAAGGTCTGTTTTGTGATTAAAGTGGATATTTCGGCATTAATCTCGAAATGCCCACTTTAACCTCGCAGTTTATCATTAAAGTAGACCGTCGTAAACGTCACCTTAAAACCGAACCCAATTGTTAATAGCTATGTGCTTCTGGGGCTTCCTCTTGTGCTGACAGCAGCAATAGCCACACAGAACACATTTATGATATGCCAGCGCTCTGCACATTTAGAATCCTTAGATTGCTACTTGATATCACTTTCATGATGAAATGCATTAAAGTATGTACGTTACATTTTACAGATAAGTTGTTAACTTCATTTCAATAATGAATACTGATAATAATTATACATATTGTGGAAGCACAGTCTGCCTCGCAGGGAGTCACGTCCCTGGTGTTCCCTGCCTGGACTTTGCACGATTCCCTGGTGGGTTTCCACAGTGTGCTCCGGCTTTCTTTCAAAGACATGAAGGTTTAGGGATTTGGTGAAGCTAAAATGACGCCATTGTATGTGTGTGTGCTTGTGTTCACCTTGCAATGAGCTGATGCCCCATCTAGGGATTTTGTTTCTGTCTCACGCCCGATGCTTGCTGGAATGGGCGCATCCCCGGATTGATGGATGTAATCATTAAACATCCTTTTCAGAGATATTACAGAAAGGTGTCCTCAGAATTTAATGGATGTTTCAGGCAATTCACAACACAGCAAAGCCGAACCTGTTCTCACCGTGATGATATCTCGCACTGCCAACTGGTGGAATCTTCCAGACTCACGTAAAGTATGCGTGCAAGTATGTACAGTAGGCCGCTTGAATAGCAGTAGCGTCTGCTGGAGCACACGACGTGTCATGTGAAGTATAAACCTGGCCTAAGAGGTAGGAGTCAGGTGACCCAAAGATTCATGAGCAGGACTGAGACAAACTGGCAAAAGGTTGGCAGATGCACAGCCAGGTATGGTCCAAAAATCAGCCCAAGTGTACGTGTAGAAGGTCTTTATATTCTCATCTCAGAGAATATACTCACATATATATCTCACTTGCTATATTAATTCACCTGCATCTTACATTAATACTTAATCATAAATGATTGCTAACATCTTGATATTTAACAGCAACAATATACAGTACTTTATGGATTTTGTAATTATTGAATGAATGCTTAAAAATAAATCAGCAGAGCCATAATACAGAACATAAAATTTCTCTACATTGGCGAGGCAGCTGTTATGCAGACAGTCGGTAATTTTATTCATCTGCCGGCTCAACACTTCACTGCCAAGACATATGGCAGAATATCAGACAGGAATCCAATCCAAGTAGGCTAAAGGGAGAATTGAAATGGCCAAATCGCTCTCATGGATTGAGTCACAAGTGAAGCTTGCGAGCTGAGCTTGAAACAGTTTTATTAGTAATGCAAGTTATAAGCCAAATTTAAAACTATAAATTAAAGAAGGTACTAGAAAAATCATCAGTGCACATTCATATTTACCAGAATTTAATGACATGGGCTCTGTCCAAGACTAAAAATGACCTAATTCTGAGAGAGGAGATTCCAAATATCCATCCATCCATCATCCAACCCGCTACATCCTATCTACAGGGTCACAGGGGGTCCGCTGGAGCCAATCCCAGCCAACACAGGGCGCAAGGCAGGAAACAAACCACCGCAGGGTACACACACACACCCCCACTAGGGACAATTAAGAATCACCAATCCACCTAACCTGCAAATCTTTGGACTGTGGGAGGAAACCCACGCAGACATGGGTAGAACATGCAAACTCCACACAAGGAGGACCCAGGAAGCAAACCCGGGTCTCCTAACTGCGAGGCAGCAGTGCTATCCACTGCACCACCATGCCACCCTCCAAATATCCATAAACTTTTATGTTTAAGATAATTTATTGAGTTTGAGGAGGTATACTTTGCACTATGTTTTGTTTTTGTGATTGTATAGGTCACGGATGTCACTTATTAAAATTAAAAAAAAAAAAAATAATTTTTTTAAATGGTCCTTAAATCGGCGGCACGGTGGCGCAGTGGGTAGCACTGCTGCCTCGCAGTTGGGAGACCTGAGGACCTGGGTTCGCTTCCCAGGTCCTCCCTGCGTGGAGTTTGCATGTTCTCCCCGTGTCTGCGTGGGTTTCCCCCCAACAGTCCAAAGACATGCCGATTAGGTGCACTGGCAATCCGAAATTGTCCCTAGTGTGTGCTTGGTGTGTGGGTGTGTATGTGTGTGTGTCCTGCGGTGGGTTGGCACCCTGCCTGGGATTGGTTCCTGCCTTGTGCCCTGTGTTGGCTGGGA
This sequence comes from Erpetoichthys calabaricus, assembly GCF_900747795.2. Lineage (NCBI taxonomy): Eukaryota > Metazoa > Chordata > Cladistia > Polypteriformes > Polypteridae > Erpetoichthys > Erpetoichthys calabaricus. Next base: position 183,318,842 of record NC_041401.2, read on the forward strand.
TTGGCTCCAGCAGACCCAAGTGACCCTGTGTTCGGATTCAGCTGGTTGGAAAATGGATGGTCCTTAAATCTGCATATCAGTGCTTGTATTTTTAAACAAAACTGTCAGATTGGTTTACAAGAGGCCATATATTTTACTGATTTTATGAGGAAGAAAAAAAAGAAAAAAATAAGAACACCAAATATACAATGTGCTCCTAATGCATGCTCGGCCATCCACAATGCCTAGGCATTCTGACTCATGTGATGGCCCCATTGGAATGAGCACCGGTGCAGGGAATATTCAGAAAGCAAATTACTCTGACCATCTGAAGGATCTGCACAACATGTTGTGAGTTAGCATGCAAGTGCAACGCAGACACACTGGTAAAAATGTAAAGTGAGCGTAGTGAGCATTTGTACCGTATTTCCCCGAAAATAAAACCTACTCTGAAAATAAGCCCTAGCACAATTTTCAGGCTGCTCTGTAATATAAGCCCTACCCAAGATCGTCAGGTGAAAAGTAAGGCACCTAAAGCCAGATTTATACTACACGCGACGTGTGCTCCAGCAGACACTACTGCTACAAAAGCATTGTACTATTTATACCTGCGCGAGTACTTTACGTAAATCTGGAAGATTCCACCAGGTGGCAGTGCGAGATATCATCACGGTGAAAAGACTTCGGCTTCGCTGTGTTGTGTATTGACCGAAACATCCATTAAATTCCAAGGACACCTTGCCACAATATCATTGAAAAGGATGTTTAATGATTACATCCATCAAACCAGGGATGCGCCCATTCCAGCAAGCATCGGGCGCGAGACAGAAACAAAATCCCTGGATGGGGCATCAGCTCAGCGCACGCTGAACACAAGCAGACGCATACACTAATATCATTTTAGCACCACCAAATCCCCAAACCTTCAGGTCTTTGGAAGGAAAACGGAGCACAGTGTGGAAGCCCGCCAGAAAAACAAGCAAACTCCAGGCAGGGAACACCAGCGGCGTGACTCCCTGCAAGACCGCAGCACTACCACTCTGCCACTGTGTCGCCCCACATGTGTAATTATTAACAGCATTCATTATTTAAACGAAGTTAATGAATTACCTGTAAAATGTAACAGACATACTTTAATGCATTTCATTATGAAAGTGATATCAAGTAGAAATCTAAAGATTCTAAATGTGCAGAGAGCTGGAATATCACAAATGTAATGTGTTCTGTGTGGTGATTGCTGCTGTCAGGTCAGGAGGAAGCCCCAGAAGCACGTAGCGATTAACAACTGGGTCAGTTTTAAGATTACATTTACGACGGTCTACTATAATGATAAAGTAAACTACGAGGTTAATGTGGACATTGAGATTAAAGCCAAAATTTCCACTTTAATTGCAAAATAGACCTTTTCACCATATCCTTGATGTTTCTGTCTGAGGCTCAAATACGCTGCTGTACATTCTGATGCTGTTGTGAAGGTGCAAAAAATAAATAAATAAATAAAAGACACAGAAAATGCTATGCGAGACTTTTAAAATGTACCGTGTCATTACGATGGGGAATATGCAACGCTTGAAGATAAAAGCACCACGAATGCATTTGTATGTCGGCATTTTGCTTCACCACATGGAACCATTCATCAAACATCGAAGCATGCACATCGATACCGGAGGATCCTAAAAGCGGTCGGAATGGCAAAAAATTCAGGGTGTGAATGTGCAGAGTTATGATCAGGGCTGTGGAGTCTGCAAAAAATGTAACGACTCCGACTCCTAATAAATTTAAATTGTAATGGAAAAAAAAAATACAAGTTCAAATGTCCCATTTCACAAACAACAGTCTTAATCAAGTACTTCTCTGATGTAAGAATAAAGCCCAGTGCATAGATGTTTTACTACTAGTGTGAAGTTCAGATGAGCTATTATACAACCTGACATTCAAATACTGTAATCTGGATTATGGTACATTACAAAAAGTGTTTTCATTTTATTTCAGACTAGGGGGCTTCGCCCCCTGCCCGCTTCACTCGCCAACCCCCGTGTTTGTTTTTCCGGATACACACTTAAGATTTTTTTTTCTTTGAATTGTTGCTATTTCATTAATTTCACTTTTATTTCAGAACTTCCATAAAAACAATATTTGTAATCTTGCGAGTCCCAATATGCTGAATCTTTTTAATGAGGTCAAGATAGGTTTCTCTGTTTGGAATTTCAGCACAGACAAAATGATCGACATCATCAGCAGTTAATTTTTTTACAAAGTAAAGTTGTGCTATTTTCTTCTCACAGTTCCAAAAGTACGTAAAAAAAAAAGTAAGTGCCTTGAGCATGGGAAAGGCGCTATATAAATAAAATGTATTATTATTATTATTATGATGGTGTTACCAAGGTGATACCCCAGCTTTTCTCTAGGTTTTTGTACAAGGGCTAGACAGAACGTTTTTGACTCCTGGGGTAAATGTAGCTTTTTAAATAAGCAGACAGATAAATATATATACATGAACAAAGTAACCAATAAATGCATGTGCGGTAAACTCAGTTTTGAAATTCTCAAGATTCTTTATTTGTCACATGCATAGTTATACAGGACAACACGCAGTGAAATGCATCCTGATCCGCTTATCAAAAACTGTGCAAAGTTAGAAGAATATCAGTTAGATTAACAAAAAGTCATATAGATTGAAAGGTAACAGTATAGTAGAACATAATAAATAAGTACAATTATGTGAATAAAGTAGAATTAAGTGTTAAGGTGCAATAGTGTAGTAATTATTGTGCAAAACCAAAGTTAGACTGGTGCGTAGTTAAATGAGGCAGTTTGTTTGCGCTACTATGATCTTTACTTTCTTTTTTTATATTTTCTAATTTTTCTACTTTCATATCCTTTAACTTTCTCCACATGTGTATAGCGCCTTTTTTTTTTTTTTGAGCCTTTCTAATTTCACTGGTTTCATAATCTCTAACCTGCTCTGCATGCGTTTAGCGTCGACGTTTGTAAACAACTTTATGAAATTCTACTTTCTTTTACTCATTGTCTTTTAATTCTGAGCCGGATTGGACGTGCTTTTTTTTTCAATTCCACTTGTTCCGGGCTGATAATTACTTTCCTTATTTTCTGAATTTGCACCTCGATTATTCTTTTTTGCTCTTTTTTCTGTCCAACGCATTTGAGTCTCTTTTCTCCGCGCTGCTTTCTTCTTCGCTTAGATGTCGACATTTAATTTATAACATACCTTATATGTTTTATATGCGCTGAGAGCCCTGGATCTGTGTGTGCTCAAATCCTTCACAAGACTGAATATTTTGCTTCCCATTGTCCTATTTGATAGATTGTAAGTAGGGTGTGTCTTTAGTCTCGCGGGTAGACAGAATGACTTCGTCCATTCATTGGTAATTCCATTAAATGCCATCCACTTTCCATTGCACTAACGTATAGAGTATCTAAATATGCTTGAACTTCGTCCTGTGCTTGTTCTTTCGATAAAGTTATGTGTACTCTATTGTGTCCTTTATGAATGTACTTGTAGATGTACTTAATACTCATCACTGATGCACAATACTCGACATTAATATTACAGTCGAATCTTTTTAGTAAATACGGGTTATATGGTACAATCATTGAATTATCGATCATCACAATTTTTTCATCTTTCTTTCCCTGATAAGTGTGTTTTTCGTGACGATTATCTCTTCGGCGATAGTCTGGAAAGCCAGCCATAGTCATATCTGTTGTTTGAACGAAAGCTTTTGGAAATTTTTTTAAATACTTTCCCCCCCCCCCCCCCCCAAAGTCCCAACATGCCGAATCTTTTAAATGAGGCCTGTGAGACATGTGTTTAATGACTTTGTACCATAATTCAGGATAGCTTTCTCTGTTTGGAATTTCAGCACAGACAAAACGGTCGACATCATCAGCAGTTAATAATTTTTTTTGTAAAGTAACCAATAAATGCATGTGAGGTAAACCCCGTTTTTGAAATTCGATTGTGTAAATGTATGCTCGGATTTTCCTGAATACCGTTTCGAGTTCTTTCAATAAAATTAATACTTTCTGATAAAACAATCTACTTACGAAAGTTGGAATATCTTGTGCCAATGTAGCTGGTGGCATTTTTTTCAGGAATCTCCGGATTTCTGGCCATTGTGGATTGCACGTCATTGCAATAAATAAATCTGGCTGACCAATAGTTCTGGATATTGCCATTGCATCATGATATAACTGTTGCAATGCTCTTGGACTACCTTGATATGATGATGGTAATATTACTGCTTTACGTATTTTGAATTTGTCTGAACTACTGATATTTGAATTTTGAACGTGATCAATGAGACCTTGCATATGTTCCGTTCTAAGTTTTGCTTGATTAGATTTAATAAAGAAAAGACGATTAGCTTTGACTTTTAGATACGTATTAATAATGTAATGTTGCATTAGACATTGAGATGACAGAAGTGGGTTAAATACATTGGAACGTATCGCTAATTTTGCCCCGAAGTATTGTGTTGGAGTTACTTGTTTTTCTGAATTCGTGCGTTTCATATTGTATGACCATCCTGTTTCTCCATCTGGGAAAAGCAAGGGAAAGAGTAATGGATCGGAATGTGGTGAATTATTAGACAGAATTGTCGAGTCATGTTCTGCTTTCGGATAAACACGAATATATACTTTTTTTGGGATATTTCCGTCTTTCGAAACTATTATCGCTGATAACTCGTCACATGTTGGTTTATTATATATGCGTGCGTGATCTTTCTGATTCATATAGAAATCCAAGAAAATTTCTTTGTCCGTGTTTTTCAGATAGATTTCGTGTAAAGTGCGATACTTTTGGACATACGGATTTGTATCCATTATCTATATATATGAAATCCCTATGTGCGTCCAGGTGTCCGTGTGTGGGTGTCTTCTAATAAAGTGCGCATGCGCGGGGAACGGTGCGATGCGCGATATTACTGTCAGAGAAAGTTAGAGGCGTTTTACGGAAATACAAACCAGTATTACTGCGAGAGGAAATTAAAAGGTACACAATACAGTGCCGCATATTACAGCCACATACAAGCCAGTATTACTGTCAGAGGAGATTAAAGGCATATTACCGACGCGCACGCCTGTATTACCGCCAGAGAAAATTAAAGGTATATTACGGACGTACAAGCCAGCAGACGTACAAGGCAGTATTACTGTCACAGAAAATTAAAGACACACAATACACGGCGGCAGCCCATGAAGAACGGTCAGCTCAGCAAGTAAACATCAACAAAAGAAAGGCTGAAAGAAAGAAAAATACGACCAACAAAAAGAATGAGGTCAAAGTCCCTTGCCATTTAATATAGACTGTTCCTACTAATGTTTATGCACTACTGTTCTAGCGCCCGTTATTGTAACGGGCTAAATGACTAGTTGGCTGTATAATTTCTAATACGTCCGATCATTTAACTCTTTCGAGTCTATGTTCCATCGCTTCTCCTTGATCATAAATATACACCTGACCGAATTGTGTTTTTTTCGAAATTAAACTTGTCGTTGCTTTAATGGTTGCTGGACCACAGATTTTCATAGCGTATGGTCCATTCTTGTGTATATCTACGTTTTGCGCATTGAATGATGCAAATGCGAAACAATTATTGTAGACTCAAATATTTTGCCTGTAGTGTTTGTGGATTTCACTTTCCCCAAACATCAAATCTTTTAATTCTCTTGGATACACCTCCTCATTGTTTATAAACACTATTTTTCCCTGATGGCAACACGAATTAGACGATCTACAGGTCTCCGACTTGAACCTCAAAGCCTTACAATATTTACATTCTTCTGACATATCACCAATGTCCATATTTGCTCTCTATTCGCATTTCCGTTATTTCTCCAAGTAATAATTTGTCTGTTTGCGCTAATGCGATCTTTAGTTTCTTTGTTTTGACACTTTATTTTTTTCGTTTTCATATTCTGTATTTTGCTCTGCATGTGTTTCGCTCCTCCTTTTTTTTTTGCGTCTTTTGAATTCCACTGTTTTCATTATCTCTCACCTGATGTGTGTTTTTTACCCCCTTGTTTTTTAACATGTTTATGACGTTTTACTTTTTTTTGTACCCATTTTTTTCTCTCCATCGCTTTTGGGTGTCTTTTCTCCACGCTTTTCTTTCTTCTTTGTTTAATCATCAATGTTTCATTTCTACCCTATTCATTTCATTTCTACCGTATTGACCTTATACACTTTATATGCACTGACAGCCCTGGAGCTGTGTGTGCTGCATGACTGCCTTTACACTACTGATTTGTTTTTTTTTAATATTGCTTGTAAGTAGGGTGTGTCTTGCAAGACTCTCGTTCTATATTCCTGTGAAACGCACCATGGCAGGTCTCTTTCGTCTTGCAGGTCTTTAAATTATCTTCCGAGAAGACTATCAGGACAGGGGACAGGATTTCTTTTTATAATAGAGAGATATAACGTGTTTAACAAGTTCATTTGAGAGTAAACAAGTATAATGATGTAGGTGTGTGCTATGGCCTGATGTGTGTTCAGGGGTTCTTGTCTTTTGTTTAAACTGGCCAATATGACAGAGAGTCAGCTTCCTAGCCAGTAGTTCTGTGGTTAAATGACGTGTATGTTGCCTCCTTTAATCAACATAGAAAATACATTAGCATATTAAATACCGAGGAGTCAGTCAGAGTCAGATGTACCAGAAACTAAGGAGTCGGAGGATTTATCTACCAACTCCACAGCCCTGGTTAGGACAATATTTCAGAAGAAGATGACATCACTGTATTTGAATAAATGTAGATTGTTGTACACAAATAAAATAAGATATCCCCTGAAAATAAGCCCTAGTGCATGTTTTGGAGTAAAAATTAAGACCCGGTCTTATTTTCGGGGAAATACGGTATCTTTATACAGTAGTTCAATTTTGACTGTAACATTAAGGCACATGCCCTTAGACACATTCTGCCTTAGGAAACATCATAATGATGTCTGCAGGGAGTAAACTACTCTTAAACATAGAAACAAATTTGAAATGGAAAAGCTATGTCAGAGAACTATAAATTGGAAATAAAAAAAATACACCTGTGGAAATGATTCACTTATGATAAATAAATCAATATACACTCAAGCAACACCTCCAAAATGATTATTCAGCCCTTTACCAGGTAAAATACAAAATTATGTCTATATTGTTTGTCGAACTGATAAATGTCTTGAATGCCACATTTCAAAAACCATTAAATATTTATATTATGCATGTCTTCTAACTGAAACAATGTGAAGGTGGGCTGCTTCTGCCTTTCATATCCAAGGACCCATGTTCAATTCCTGGCTCAGCAACTGTACAGAGGTCACATATTCTTCCAATGACTGTGCAGGCGATTATGGGTTTGTATGACTGTTTGCTTCGATATATGCTGGCTCCTTACCGTATGGGGGGGATGTATGGAAGAACAGAGCAAAATGGTGTGCAGAAAAGCCATTAGGTAACAAATTCTATCTTGAAAACAAGACGTTCAAGTACTAATTCATCATGGAATGTTACTACACCTTATAACACACATCTCTCTCTCTCTCAGCAAATAATTTTATAAAAGCATATTTTGCAAAGCACATCGAAGAAGCTTCCTTTTAAATTCTGAGCAAGCCTAGACATCTAGAAGGAAATCTCTGGTCAGTATTAATAATCTATCATCACTGGTAAGTTAGGAAGAAACAGCTTACACAAACCTTTTGTTTCAGCTATGTTACAGTTTCCACAGAGAAAGATTGTGAAACACATTTAGCAATTTAAGTGCAGGACTGCCAACGTCTACAGTTTGATTGTGTAAAACAAGGTGGGGGTTGGGATGGATAGACAATATGGTCTAGCACAGAGGGGGGAAAAAAAAATGAAACAAAGCCAGTAACACAGCACTTCAGTGATCACAACTACCAGCCTCCAACCCAGAGTCACAATGGCCTATAAGCAGACTTTAGAGACGCCAACCTAATGTTGTGAATAGTAAAATACTGGCATTGTCAAAGCAAACTGCGGTCACAGGAAAATACCAGTGTTAAATTAGACACCGACATGGTTCAAAATGTGCGTGAAATAAATGCAGAACACAAAGAAAGAAAGAAAAGAAGAAAAAAAAAAAACCACAACTTTTTTTTAGAAATCACTGATCCAGCTATAAAATTTATCATATACAGTGGAACTTTGGATTGCAAGCATAATTCGTTCCAGAAAACGTGCTTGTGTTCCAAAGCACTCGTATATCAAAGTGAATTTCCCCATAAGAAATAATGGAAATTCAGATAATTTGTTTCGCAAACCCACAAGTATTTATATAAAAATGATTAATACAAAATCTTCACTCTAACTAATGGGATCCCTGCTATCTGTTGGCTCACTGGAATCCGTTTCTTTTTTTGTGACTTTAACAAGGAAACCTCTCCAACGACAGTTGCTTTTGCCTGAAGAGTCACTACACTTGGACACAAAATTAAAGAAAATGCTCTACGCACTGTAAGTTTTCTAAGCGCTATATAAATGTAATGAATTATTATTATTAAACTCTTTTGGAATTCCACCCTAATGGGACAACACACGAAAGAGCATGGCTCCCAGCGCTGTAGCAGTTCGCCGTAAAAGAGAATCAGAAAAGGATTGTGGTCAAGCTATAAGTGCCTGCCGTCGATGGGTGATGCAAGGAACATTATAAATGCAACAGCACAGTGTTACTCAGCCACTAACCTGGTCACAACCCTGCCTGACTGCTGTGTCTCTGTATAGGAGAGCGGTAGGTCCCGCTACAATAAATAACCGCACTGTTCCCATTTCACACTGAATAAAGCTGGTTTTGCTAAAGCATTGAGATTCAGCCTCGTGTTTTGGGGTGCATGACGGGGACTTGCACGTTACGTTACAGCACACACACATCTGGTCACCATGCTATAGTAAACGGTATACGCTCATACGGATATTGACTATATGAGTGAGGCACGCCAATTGAGAACGAGCATGGGAGACGATTACCCATAATCCCCACGTGATGCTCAGTGGACAAAGCGTATATGTACTACTCTTATTACAAGACCTCGCTCGTTTATCAAGTTAAAATTTATTCAAAATTTTAGCTTGTCTTGCAAAACACTCGCAAACCAACAACAACATTTATTTATATAGCACATTTTCATACAAAAAAGTAGCTCAAAGTGCTTTACATAATGAAGAAAAATAAAAGACAAAATAAGAAATTAAAATATGACATTAGTTAACATAGAAAAAGAGTAAGGTCTGATTGCCAGGGGGGCCAGAAAAAACAAACAAACAAAAAAAAAAAAAAAACTCCAGACGGCTGGATAAAAAAAAATAAAATCTGCAGGGGTTCCAGGCCACGAGACCGCCCAGTCCCCTCTGGGCATTCTACCTAACATAAATAAAATAGCCAAATTACTCTCAATCCAAGGTTTCACTGTACAAACTACAATTCACACTATAGAATTGGTTCTTAACATTTTTGGTCTTGAAATCCAATTTTATCTGCTTTTGGTCAATGACGACCCTAGGTAACATTTTCCCCCTGAAAAACATTTAAAATACAACAATGTGGTCTGTCCTCCCTGTGTAATAAGCTATAATTTTATATAATATCATGCTGAAGAGTAGGGGGAAGGTGGGGTGAGGTTCTCCCTTGGTGTAACGAACACAATGTCAAACAGAGAGTATAATATTCGGGGTCTCCTGAAAGCAGTGTCCACTTTGTTGTAATGAGCATGATGATAAAATTTTAATATGATATGTGCCGCAACACGCATTAGGGAGATGGAATGCATGAGCTACTCAGCTGACTGTAACAAAACCCACTGGTTGGGAGGGAAACACTGCAATATACATGGCATTCTTCAAAAACAGAATTTACTACATTGCAGAATGCAGTCACTTTAGGTTTTTTTCCCCATTGTAATTTAAACTTACTTAGATTGTGGGGAAAAATACTAATCTGTAACAAATCTTCTTGATACATAAAATATGATGTTTGTATGAAAGCGCAGACTGGTCTATATTATTGCCAATGGCAAAGCATTTCTAAAGTATATGAGGACTACAGAGCCGAGAAAAAAGAGGTGTGGAGCCACAATGTGGGCTAACCACGTATAAGGCACAGGGAGACAGGCAGTATCTAATGTAAACTGTGTGACTGCCCAGCTTTGGACTTACCCAAAGCACGCTGGACCCTTGGTAATAGAAACTGGGACGTAGAAATTTCTTCTCTGGTGGGGAGAAGCCAAAAATGTATGCGGAAACTGATAGATACCAACTATATATTAGAGCAATGGCTCCAAAAACAAAGATATTAATCAAGTGTTGTCTCTCTCCTACTCTTACCACATGGAAGGGGAACCGGAGTTTGTTCCGGTGGACAAGTGGATCATCCTAATGCATCACTGAGATGACAAAATAAAAACAGAGATTGTTTAAATATAATATACAGTAGAACTTCTGGTCACGAACGTTTCCAAACACACACAAATCGCGTTATGATCAAAAAGTTTGCCAAAAGTTTGCATCTTTTCACGACCACACGCTCTGGTGGCGAGTTTCCCTACGTGCGTTCGTACGCGCCAATGATTTCCCATTCTCCGTTTCCCATTTTCTTTTGTTTATGTATACAGGGCCTAACAAACCAGCTGATGTTTCAAAAGGAGTTATAATGTTAACTAAGCAGAGGCCTCAAGTGCTGGAAAAGGTGGAAAAACTGTTGCTAGTGTGGCTGAACAAAAAGCAACTTGCAGGGGATAGCGTAAGCGAGCCGATCACATGCACGAAAGCCAGGAAGATTCATGACGATTTGCTGAAAAAAAAATCCTTCTACGAGCGGCGCAGGTGAGGAATTTAAAGCCAGTAAAGGATGGTTTGAAACGTTTTGCAAAAGAAGAGGAATTAAATTTTTTTCCCCTGTGCTTAAAACTCATTAAAAAAAAAAGTTTACAGCGAGCAGGTCATAAGGGTCTAGCACAAACTCTCACAATGTTAGTTTTCTCTGTTGTTGAAGGTTTTCTCAGTGTTATTCAATGTTTTTACATTGAGTTTACTATTACACTGTGCATTCTATGGTATAATTAACTATTTTTGTGCTTAACAAAATATATATATTGTGAGGGATGGCCGGCTACATATTCCGGTCCACACCTCCAGGCCACCAGATGGAGCCCTCCCAGCAGCATGGATGGTCCCCAAATTCCAGCAGGGCGTGATGGACATTGTAGTTTTTACAAACAACCCTGCTGGATACCATGGGGACCACCAGGAGTCGCTGTAGGGAGGCTCACAGAGTGCTACGTGCCCTATAACCCGGAAGTGCGTCATGATCACACGATCGGAAGGAACGACGTGCTTCCGGGTTGAAGAAAAGGTCTTTTAATCTGACCCGGAAGTGATGAGGACTTATGGATTGTTGGGATGGAACCACTTCCGGGTCAGGGACTATAAAGGACTCTGGGAAACCCCAGACGAGTGAGCTGAGCTGGGAGGAAGGGTGGCTAAGTGTCTGGGAGAAGAGGAGTGAGAATAGTGTATTGGTGTTGGATTATTGTATGAGTAGTGTGGAGTGGAGGGTGCTTGGTGCACAGTATTTTAATAAAAAGAAGAGTTATACTTTTACCTGGTGTTTGGAGTGGTACCTGAGGGTTCAAGAGGTCGATAACAACCTCTACTGCTACAATATTTACATACAGTTCATACAGTCTGGAACGGATTAATTGTATTTACATACAATCTTATGGGGAAATTACATTCGGGTCGCAACCAAATTGGGTCGCATCCAGAGTTTTGGAACGAATTATGGTTGTGACCAGAGGTACCACTGTATGACTACTCAGAGCATTTGACTTTGTTATAGACCTTGGATTCAGTGGTCAAAGTGTACTTATCTATCCATGCTCTAGTCGTGCTGGGATACTTCATTGTTCATATGGTGAATGATGGGGATACCTGGAAGGGAGCGAGTGGGAGACAAAAAGGCAATTGGGAACACAAGGTTAGGCTTGGTGCTAGAATATCTTGAGTCGAAGGTCAATGAATGACCCTGTAGTCATGCCTGTCCAATCTAAGACAATATGGTATGGACATTTAGGTAAAGAAAGTTGTTAAATTGTTAACGGATCAACCACTTAGTAGAAAGCTAGTTCATGTTGATAGACTTGGAGAAACCAAAAGGAACACTGTGCCAGACCACGGTTCTGAAGTAGAAGCAAATTCCACAGACAAAACTGTTGATATGCTGGACAGTCTACATTCCTGTCCTCGCCTATGGCCAGAAGCTTTATGTTGCGATTGAAAGAACAGAGCTGCAAGTACAAGTAGCAGAAGTGAGGAATTTCTAGCCTCAGTCACTATAACATCGTAAGGAGCTTGTTAGTATACGAGGACACTGGAGAAGAACCGTCTGTGTCATATATTTGGTGGTCCGAGCATGTAAACAGGATGAGCTCCCCCTTGAACCCCAGTGTAGGAGTACTAGACAAAGCCCACTGAAAGATGACTAAAGGGCAGACCCAGAATCTCATTTTTTTTTTGATTTTATTAAAATCAAATAGCATTCCATACAAATAACTTAATTTTTTTTTTTTGTAAAATAAGGTTCGAAACAAATCAACCCCCACCCCTGAGAAAGAGAGCTAGGCCAGCAAAATAAAAGCTTAGTAAAAATAAGTAAAAAATTAATTAATGAATAAAGATAAATTGAGTAACTGAGGGGAGAGAACCTACGTTACCAATTTAAATGCTTATTCTAAAATGTTATTGATTAGATCCTGCCAGGTTTTGATAAAGTTCTGCACAGATCCTCTAAGTGCGAATTAAATTTTTTCTAGTTTCAAATAGTATATAACATCAGTTACCCACTGACTTAGAAATAGGAGAGTTAGGATTCTTCCAGTTGATCAAGATACGTCTACATGCCAATAGAATATCTTTCAATTCATGGGAAATGTTTTTTGGGGCCTGGTCTGTGTGCCACAACTGTGGTCTTACAAGAAAAAGCGTAAAGAAAGTGATAATGGAATGAGGATTTCCTAATTAGACATCTCATGTGGGAAAACATTAACTGTAGCACAACCTAAATTACAAAAGTGCGCTTTACGATCCAATTATCTACCCATATTTGAATATAACTTCTTCTGTGAAATAACATTCAATTACACAGGCCTTGTGAAACTGCTCTCTAAGCATTAGACAACATGCTTATCCAAAAATACTATTCATACTGGGACTCTGACTGCATGATACAATATACCCCATGATATGAAATTTTCATGAAAGAAAAAAAAATTTACTGACCCAACGGAGTTGAGTCATTTCTGGAGTTTATGGGATTTGAACAGGCAACCTTCCGATTACCAGTGCAGATCCCTACCTCAGAGCCACCATTCCACCCATGTATGTATTTGTAAGCTTTGTTAAAAATATTCTTAAATATTAATAAAACATTTAACAAAAGATGTTATTGCATGTGGGCAGCAGTAAGAAGACTTGGGTTCGCTTCCTGGGTCCTCCCTGTGTGGAGTTTGCATGTTCTCCCCGTGTCTGCATGGGTTTCCTCCCACAGTCCAAAGACATGCAGATTTAAATTGTCCCTAGTGTGTGTGCGCGTGTGTCCTGCCCAGGGTTTGTTCCTGCCTTGCGACCTGTGCTGGCTGGGATTGGCTCCAGCAGACCCCAGTGACCCTGTGTTAGGATATAGCGGGTTGGAGAATGACTGACTGACTGTTATTGCATGTTGATTTGCACATATGTCTTCTAAACATGGCAATAAAGACCCTATAAACCTATTTACAGTATAACATTACTGCAGCTTGAAACTAGTCCAGTCTAAATTAATCTTTTTTATCCCCCCTTGGAATTAACAGCAAAACGTTGTTCCAGCAATGGCTTTCCATTTATTTCCTCATTAAAAATGCTTAACTGACCCATTAACTGTGGGTCCTAACTTGATCTGTATAAAAAAAATAATTAATCTCACAATTACATTTTTTAATTCAAAATTAACTGCATATTAATCAGATTATGTATCTCATACAAGCATATTAATCTTTTTCTACGAATCAGAAACAAGTCTCTAATTTCTAATACAATTCAGTTTTAATAACCATTTCCTTATGCATATTATATTGTTCCAGTATGTTTACTGATCAGTTTTATGTAAAAGAATTACACTGTAAATGAATAAAGAGTGAAGCACTAATCAGACAAAATCTCAAAAGTTATTTTTTTTTTGAGCCACATCACAATGCAAATTACTTGGATTGGTTCTGTTAATAATCATGTCTTTTAAAAGGATAGGATAATGAAAAAATAAGACATTTCTGATTTTCTGACAATTTATTTAGCCAGTTGCTTAAGCACGCCAGTCGTTGATGGGATGCTCTATTTATATTATTATTATTTATATATATATACAGTATATATATATATATATATATATATATATATATATATATATATATATATATATATATATATATATATATATGGATACAGAAAACAAATGTTCATATGGAGCCAGTGCCCTGTAACGTTACATTTAAAGTTAAATTTACCTTACAAAAAAGGAATATCTTATAATGTTATATTTCTTTTCAAGAAGAAAAATAGCGTCAACACTCTGCATGATGCCGACATCTCTCTGCTGCGAAAATATCCCCTGCGGTTGAAACACTCACTGGGTACAGACGTCTCAGGGACGGACTACGATTGGACCATAAAAGCAAAAATGTACAATGAAGATGCTTTCTTTCGCCAGCATGCTAGAGGACTACGGAGAGCAATGCAAGATTCACAGCTGCATAATCCCAACCCATTGCTGTAATAGACCTCTATTTCTGAATGGATACCAGTAAAACGGAGGCAGCTGTACTGATGTCTCGAGTACCAGTTCTCACACTCTGATAATGCAACGTAATAAATAAAGCTTTTTGTTCCCAGCATTTGTTTGAATAGATCGGGAGGACCGTTGAAGATGTGCATTTATGAAATAATGTTTTCATTTGCCGTATTCATCCGAGGATGCAAATCACTAAGGTAAGTGTGCGAGCGAAACACGTAACCGGCAGCCCCACCCCACTTTTAATTACGGTGATGCCACGATGCTGCTTATTCCCTAACAAATTCTTCGGAATTTCTGTTCCACCTTAAAAATTTGCTACAGCGCGTGTATGACAACTTTCACCTTCACATCAATATGCAGATTGTGAATAACGGTTCTATTTGGAATGTCATTCCTTATTTCTAATTTTCAAACAGATTTTTTTTTAATTCACCGTTTTCGACGAAAGCCGTTTTCGATTGTAATTCTGTTTTATGACCCTCATGGTAACGTGACAAAACGCATGCGACAAGGCCACGTTTCGAGTTAGCACCATTTTGTATCGCGAACTTCGCTGCAACGAAAATTTTATCTTAAAGCCTGCGGCTCGCCTCTGGGAAAAAATGCAATCAAAGGCTACAGTCAATCCGTGTGCACATTAAAACTGCTTCATTCCATTCTTCCGCTCTTCCATTTTTCTTGATTGATTTGCCAAGATTATTTCCTCAAGGCTTTGGAATCTAAACCAACGCGTAAAGGTGCGAAGTCGGCATTATCGACGAGCACACCCCCACTCACCACTCCCCACAAACGTTTATTACAACACATCCACCGACGCTCATTCATCTGTCATTGACAGCCCGTCTACACTCAACAAGACAATACACGCCGCCACGCGTGTATCGAATCAGACGCCAAAAGGCAGCAAAGCTACTACTTTTTTAGCGATTTAAAATTACGTTTGATTTAAATTACCTGAGACATTATGACCGGCGTAGACTTCACGTCCAAATATGCTTTAAGCTCTCTTTCATTTACTTTCTTCCTTGCACGCTACTGGACTATGGACTGTTGCAACCGGGAAATTTTGAGCAAGAGGGCGGGAATTCACTTTTAAGTCTCCTCATTGGCGAACGCAAGGAAACATCAGCCCCCTCACCTGAGTCAGAGTAGCCAATGAGAGTGGAAGGAAGGGCGCGCGGAACAAGGCGGAAAAGGTCAGAGGACTGAATCCAAAAAAGGAGACGATCTTTCTGTTGCACCAACTCAAGAAACTGAATACGCTTATTATATTAGTGTATCCGTATTTAGTTTTGGACCGATTTAACGAATTGCTTTTGTGGTAAAACAGCTCACTATATATGTTCCTGCATATGTTAATTTCAATTTAAAATCTAGAAGTTACTCAATACATTTTTCATTTCATCTTCTCAACCTCTTCTCCAGTTGTGCACTTCTAACTTTGTGGCAAAAGTCTGGAGAAGGTCATTCTCTGTCCCAGCATTACTGTACCCCTCTGCACAAATCCAGGTCCATAAACATTTGGAGGGACTCAGGTGGCCTGCACAGAGCCATGACGTCAACCCTATTAAATAACTTTGGGATGAAATGCAAAGCGGATTGCGAATCAGGTCTTCTCATCTAATATCAGTACCTGACCTGACTTCACAAATGCCCTTTTGGGCCCAAAAGGCACACATTCCAAAATCTTGTGGAAAGCCTTCAGAGAAGAGTGGATGCTTTTATACCTGTACCTGTACCTGTACCTGCCCCAGGTCGGGGGCTACTACATATTAATGCCCGTGGTTTTGGAATGAGACATCCAACAAGCTCTTATAGATATGACAGTTAGATTTCCACAAACTGGCCATCATATATATTTTTTTAATATTGAAGTTACAGGGTTCCGCACAAAGTAGTGTAGTGAAGGGGAGAACAAAAAGAGGGAGTACCTGGGATAAGGAGTGTCACTCAATGGATTTTTGACTGAAATCCACCCCCCGGAATGAGTTGTGGGAGGATATTGTCCCATTAGCTCCAATGGCCGGTCCATCCCTGCTGCACCCTCACCCCATACATTTGCAGTTCTCTTATTCTAACTGTCAAGTCCGACTCACTGTAACTGTGACTGTGAGTTCAGAAGTTTTATTTCTTTATTAAATTTTCTTCCTTTTTACTCATTCTCATGTAGGTTTTGACCATAGTGTATGTGTACATATTATCTATTAGTTGATGTATTTATTTCATTAAAAAGCCTCCGTAAAAAGACAGATTTTTTGCTGGAGACAAATAAAGTTCTATCTATCTATCTATCTATCTATCTATCTATCTATCTATCTATCTATCTATCTATCTATCTATCTATCTCTGTTTGTCTGTCTGTCCCATAAAAAGTAGGTTTAATTTATATTTACAAAGTGATCTTGTTTTAAGATAAATTTGTATTTCATAGGCAGCACCTATTACCTGGAATTACAATCACACACTGTCTGAGATTAAATATTATTGTTTGTCCATATGCTGTAAAATTTAGTCTAGTACTTGCATTCAATCTTACTTAGATCTGGGGCAGAGGTGCCACTTGGTGCTATGGATTAGGATGATGGGGAACACAGGACTTCTACAACAGGAAGCAGTATTTGGTAATGTTTGAAAAAATTAATAATTAATTTAAAAGCCTCTGTAAAAAGACAGCTTTTTTGCTAGGGATAAAATAAAGTTCTATCTATCTATCTATCTATCTATCTATCTATCTATCTATCTATCTATCTATCTATCTATCTATAGATAGATAGATAGATAGATAGATAGATAGATAGATAGATAGATAGATAGATAGATAGATAGATAGATAGATAGATAGATAGATAGATAGATACTTTATTAATCCCAATGGGAAATTCACATTCTCCAGCAGCAGCATACTGATACAATAAACAATATTAAATTAAAGATTGATAATAATGCAGGTGAAAAACAGACAATAACTTTGTATAATGTTAAATGTTAACGTTTACCCCCCCCCCCACACCCCGGGTGGAATTGAAGAGTCGCATAGTTTGGGGGAGGAACGATCTCCTCAATCTGTCTGTGGAGCAGGACAGTGACAGCAGTCTGTCGCTGAAGCTGCTCTTCTGTCTGGAGATGATCCTGTTCAGTGGATGCAGTGGATTCTCCATGATTGACAGGAGTCTGCTCAGCGCCTGTCGCTCTGCCACAGATGTCACAACTGTCCGGCTCCGTGCCTACAATAGAGCCTGCCTTCCTCACCAGTTTGTCCAGACGTGAGGCGTCCCTCTTCTTTATGCTGCCCCAGCCCACCACTGCGTAGAAGAGGGCGCTCGCCACAACCGTCTGATAGAACATCTGCAGCATCTTATTGCAGATGTTGAAGGACGCCAGCCTTCTAAGGAAGTATAGTCGGATCTGTCCTTTCTTACACAGAGCATCAGTATTGGCAGTCCAGTCTAATTTATCATCCAGCTGCACTCCCAGGTATTTATAGGTCTGCACCCTCTGCTCTTCTGTCTTTTGCATGTGGCAGGACTCCGAGTTGTATTGGAAGTCAGATGTATATAGGCTGAACAGGATCGGAGAAAGTACAGTCCCCTGCCGTGCTCCTGTGCTGCTGACCACAATCTCAGACCTGCAGTTCCCGAGACACACATACTGAGGTCTGTCTTTAAGATAGTCCACGATCCATGCCACCAGGTATGAATCTACTCCCATCTCTGTCAGCTTGTCCCTAAGGAGCAGAGGTTGGATTGTGTTGAAGGCACTAGAGAAGTCTAGAAACATAATTCTTACAGCACCACTGCCTCTGTCCAAGTGGGAGAGTGATCGGTGTAGCATGTAGATGGAGCAATTGCAGGGTATAAAGGGCCCAATGGTGTAGAGTTACTCCCGACATTTACGGGATTCAAACCAGGCACAGATCCCTAGCCTCAGAGCCACCTCTCTGCCCACGCACTATTTAAAAGTACTAAATTATTTGTGGTATTTCATTTAATCTGTTTCCTTGCTGTGTAGATACGGCCTAGAATCTGTTTTTTCTCCTTTCATTTCCTTCGTATTTTCTTATCGTGCAGGCACAGGCTACACCACAGAAAGCATGTAACCCTGTGTGCTGATTATTATTGCGAGCTTAGAAACATGCAGTGGCTTTTTCAAAAATGTAATGTGATTTGACAAAAAAATACAATATTGTGTAATCAGTTCAGTTAAGATTTACTATCATAGGCTCAGAGCATCTAAAGCCGGCATATCCATGATCTGCAGTACCGTTTGTAGCACCCATACAGGTAAAAAGACTTTAGCAGATGGAGAAGCAGTGGTGGTGCTGCAGAGGCTGGCGTCTTTCAATTGTCTGTTTGCCTTGATGCACAGTCACCGACAGAACTTCAGGCTCAAGGAGCTGGGGGAAAGTATGGCAGATCGTCTTTCCGCTGGCTGCAGGTAAGCAGTGTGAAGCAATGCCAGAGGTAAGGCTGTGCAGGCAAAGGATGAGGAGGATCATAGAAGCTTTGCAGAGCAGCAGGGAAGGGGGAGCCTAAAAGCTGAGATCTGGACACTGCTTGCACCATCATCTCAGTGAAGGAAGACAGTTGAGAGACAACACCAGAGAGCTCCAGACAAGGAGGTTCACCTGCCCACATGTAATGGACAGATTACCACACAGAAGTGCAGCGTTAAACACTTCTGCTATACTGCATGAGAGTGTAGCACTCAACAGCCCTGCTGCGCTTACAGACAATGAAGATCTCAAGACCCTGGCTGATATGTTGTGTTTCCACAAAGGAAACAAAGACCACCCCACCAATCTGAGGAGTTTGTGTGCTGCTTCAAAGAATTGGAAGAGGTTGCGGGGGAACAGCAACTTGGAAGAGAAGGCTATGTAATGGTGCTGACAAGTTGCATCAGCCTGGGGATGAGTCACCACCACTGTGAGCTGCCATTCCACCATGCAAATGACCAGCTTCAGAGCCAGCAGCAGGGCAGCCTACAAAAATGGAAAGCCTGAAAAGTTACAAACGGAACTCCATCTAAGCAGTCCTTTTAAGGATAGTGAGCTACCCAAAAGAACGATGTAAAGTGCAAATAATCCATATTGGCAGTTGGTGCTGTCTAGTTATGTCAGTATTTTATTATTGTTAACTGCTCTTAATATCAGTAAGAATTTCATTGCACTGAACACACATGACATTAAACTACTTTACTCGATGAAGACATCCCCTCTGGACACATCTGGAGTGGTGGCTCTGAAGCTAGGGATCTGCACTGGCAATTGGAAGGCTGCCGGTTTGAATCCCGTAAATGCCAATAGGGACTCTGCTCTGTTGGGCCTTTAAGCAAGGCCCTTAACCTGCAATTGCTGAGTGCTTTGAGTAGTGAGAAAAGCGCTATATAAATGCAAAGAATTATTATTATTAAAAGTTATATTTGCAAAAGAGGGTGGTGCAGTGGTAGCGCTGCTGCCTCGCAGTTAGGAGACTTGGGTTCGCTTTCCGGATCCTCCCTGTGTGGAGTTTGCATGTTCTCCCCGTGTCTGCGTGGGTTTCCTCCGGGCGCTCCAGTTTCCTCCCACAGTCCAAAGACATGCATGGTTAGGTGGATTGGTGATTCTAAATTGGGCCTAGTGTGTGCTTGGTGTGTTTGTAGGTTTCCGGCGGTGTGTTGGCACCCTGCCCGGGATTGGTTCCTGCCTTGTGCCCTGTGTTGGCTGGGATTGGCTCCAGCAGACCCCCGTGACCCTGTGTTCGGATTCAGCAGGTTGGAATATGGATGGATGGATATTTGCAAAAGTACAGAAAACAATGGAAGTCAAACCCTGATTGCAAAGGACAGGTGAAGCCCTGCATCGGTTATAATTGTAGGAAATACTGTCTTTACTACGAGGCAGACTTCTGTGCTAAAATGTGATAATAAAAAAAATAGTTAATTCAAAAACACATTAAAAAATTAAAACCATGTAACTCTTCAAAGCAATCCACACCACCATTCATAACCAAAAAAAAGGGTTCTTCTATATACAGTATATTAGACATTTTTGTTTGAAATTATGCATAGAATAAGAGGAGGGTATTGTAGTGATGTATTGGGAGGGAGGATAATTTGTTTACTTGATATCTTTAACTTTATATTTGACAATGGGGGGGGTAAATAGTAAAATTGAGTGTTTTTTGGAATTAATTCACTAGAAGAACAATTAAAAATATTTATTGGAAATATTTTAATTAATAGGAATATTGACTGTATGTTTATTGAATACATTGAAGCTTTTTATTATAGTAGATTGACTGAATAAAGATACTTTTACTTTAACATTGGCCAATAAACAAATGTGTACAAAAATTTTACCTGAAAATATTTTAACTAGTTATCCAAAATCTACATTGTGCATTTTACTATTCATCTTGTTTGATATGTAAGCTTAGTATATGTGTGTTGTTTTTCCTCTTGTGTCGAATGCATCATTTGTGAGATACATTAGTGTAACTTGAAATTTGGATTTAATTTTTCCATCTTTTGCTTTGTACAGCACAGTTCTGTTTATTCTATTTAAATAATTTCTTGTAATTATATTTGTATGCACTATGATTTATTGAAATGTCAGTAAAGCCTTTTTAGTTGGTTCCTTTTAATACGGGTATGCAAATGAGGACATGACGTCATCTAGCGACTTCTGCCGACTTTTAAACAAAGTTTAGTAACTTTCTGTTAAAAATAGCTGGCAACACTATGTCCAACCAAACAACACCCCTTATCCCCCACCACTATCGTTACCCCACACCCCCCAGACAAAAACCCGACCCTGGTCCAAGAACACCTTGATGCTGGCTGCGCCCGTCTATCTTTTAAATAAACGTCCAACGAAGCGGCAATATTCAGACCCACAGACCCACCTCGACGTTTCAAGCGGGGGTGATTCTCTTTCCCTACATTCCACTTACAGAGGTTTCAGGTTTGTGGTATTGTTCTATTCGACCTGATTTTGCCTTAAGCGGAATTCAAGAAAATAAATAGATGGTTAGCAAATGCTGCGAAATATCTTCATACCCTGTTTATAAAAACGAATTCTCGCACAGAAAAGTTAAATTTTATTTGCACGATTTAAAAGCGCACATGTCCTACCTGCACTCATTAGATTTTGACAGTTACTTGACAGCTCTCAGACAAGAGAAGTTGCTTCCATCTCATCTTCATGCTTATCGCCCTGCAAATCGATGTCATCTGAGCTCGTTTTGTTTGCCTACGTGTGTTTCAGTGTTTCAGGTCCGTGATGCAATCATTTCGTTATGAAGTTACCGTTTCAGACAAGGATTTGTGGATATTCTACATGGCACTGGAAGTTTTATTACTAACCTGTAAATAATCCGTTAACAACTTCCGACAAGATTTCAGATATCTTGAGGTGAGGTTAGTTTAAAGCTCCGCTGAAAACGAAAGCGTCTTTGCCCATTACGATAGCCGAACATATGTGAAGATGTTAAACTCATTTACAGCGAGTTTGTTTTAGGTCAGTTGGTATGTATGTTTGTATAGTTCAGTATCTAAATTGCATTTTTTAGCTTTTTTGCGTTTTAACTATATAGTTGGATAGAACTTTATGTGTCGCCAGGGGGAAATTTCGCTTTGTATAGAAGCTCTTTAAATAACTATATGAATAAATAGATAAGTAAATAAACAAACATACACACTTTGGTCAGAACAAAAAAATTAAAAATAAACAAAACTTATGACTTGGCTTTCTTAGTCACAGTGAGGCATTATGCGTTATTTATATTATAATAAATTATTATCATAATTTGCAAATGTGTGCAGTGTTCTGGAATAGTCAACGAAAATGTAATTTACAGCGATGAACTGAACTGAATAAAATGGGATTAATATTATTGTTGTATAAATATGTTTTTATGTTAAGGACGTTTCCACCAAATGACAACTGAAAAAGCCATCGTCACTGTACGCCTCGTGCGCTCCTTTGAGCACTGCAATTTCAGACCGGTGGTTTTCCGAAATGTGGAGCTGCACCAGACCGTCAAAGAGTTCCTTGCCTTTGTGAGAGCAGGTAAAGTCTGTTCACTGTAATGATATATAATTTCCAGTCAAATTACAACATTTGTTTTACACTTTTTTCAGTTTAATTCCATGAGTCATTCACCATGTGGTTGTATTGTTTCTATATTTCTATTTCATTTCTGTTCCTTTTTTCCCCATCTGCACTTGATGCATGCTTCTAGTCAAATGCTGGGTCCAGGTGACTTCACAGTTCTTACAATTCATAACCATTGAAGGTGGTCCAGTAGTTAATGCTGCTGGCCCACAAGTCTGGAATCCTCACCCACTTGCCTGTGTGGCGTTTGAACATTCTCTTCTGTTTCTGCGTTAGCTTTCCTCCAAGACATGGCTTGTAACATCATACATCATTTTAAGAAAATGATTTTTATTCATAACACTGATCTTATATATCCCCAGAAAAAACCCATAATGTTGGCCTTGACAAAATTTATTAATTCAACTGTCAAAAAAAAGGTTATTTTTGTGTATTCCAGTCAGCACGTGAAAAATGAACGTGTGCACATAAGGATTGTTTCACCTGTATTGATTATCGAAAATGGATTAATTACTTTACTTTGGTGTGACGCCTCGTGTCCCTTAAATGCCAACACCAAAAAGGTCTGCATAGGACTTTTAGATGGTTGAGACTTGTCTTAGCGTTAAGCCAATTTTCACAGCTCATTCGTGTTTTATCAGTCCCTACTTTTGCATAAGAAATGGATTACGCACGTTTCTGAACATACTTGTAATCCGGTTCCACACGTGAAGTCCCAGGTGTCCTTTACTGGTGCTGGGAGAATCTCGTCGACCCATACACAAGGAAAGTCTAGAACACACAGGGCTTGTTCTTGTAGGGATGCTCCCAATGATCGACAGCCAATCTAAATCGACCAATTTCGACTAAAAAAAGACTTGATTGGCGCATAAAAGGTCAGTTACTAAACTGTATGACCTTAAATTGTGAGAAGAACCTGGAGCACTGCAAAGTGGGAAATGCTACCTAATTCATCAACACTGTGGCCTCATAAGAAATACAAATGTGCCCTGTGAATAAATGTTTGCAATGTAAAGTTCCAAATGCAGTGCTATGTAAAAGTTTGGGCACTCCTCGGAGGCTGCATGATAATTTGCTCCATCTTCATAAGAGAAGGTCACAGAAATATTCCATTTGTTACAAGAGAAATGTA
Source organism: Erpetoichthys calabaricus (assembly GCF_900747795.2). Classification (NCBI taxonomy): domain Eukaryota; kingdom Metazoa; phylum Chordata; class Cladistia; order Polypteriformes; family Polypteridae; genus Erpetoichthys; species Erpetoichthys calabaricus. Next base: position 183,342,895 of record NC_041401.2, read on the forward strand.
GACAAGGGGATGTTTATCAGACCAACATTCTCGGTGTAGCGTTATTGAGTTATACAAAATAAAATAAAATGTAAAAAAGGGATGTGCAAAAGTTGGGCACCCTTTTAACTGCATTAACTTGAAGACCTGTAGTCATTTAATGCTGACAGGTTGCAGCACAAAATTGCTTTGATTAGCTCATGTAGCAGTAGAGGTATCGATCCACCTCTTGAACCCTCAGGTACCACTCCAAACACCAGGTAAAAGTCCAAGACTTCTTTATTTTACAATAATCACGTGCACAAAGCACCCTCCTCTCCACACTACTCATATAAGAAACAATACAGTAATCCCTTGCTACTTTGCGGTTCACTTTTCGCGGATTCACGACTTCGCGGATTTTATATGTAAGCATATCTAAATATATAACGCGGATTTTTCGCTGCTTCGCGGGTTTCTGCGGACAATGGGTCTTTTTACTTCTGGTACTTGCTTCCTAAGTTGGTTTGCCCAGTTGATTTCATACAAGAGATGCTATTGGCGGAGGGCTGAGAAGCTACCCAATCAGAGCACGCAATTAAGTTCCTGTGTGCTGCTGATTGGCTTAGCGACGGAGTGCTGCATTAACCAGGAAGTCTCATCTCACTCATTCAGCATTAACGTGCTCCTCCTACTGCTTCAGGGGCCGTGTCCAAGCGCCAACAGAAGATGCAAATGATTGCAGAAAAGGTAAAAGTTTTGGATATGTTGAAGAAAGGGAACAGCTACACCGCTGCAGGACACCATCACATCACCATCATCTTTTCTCCCAGGGCTGAATATTTTTCCAAAAACTTAACTTTTTTAAAAAAAAGAACACAAAGCAATGGTTTAACATGTCAAATCAACAAAAAATATTTCTTTTTGACAAATGTTACTGTCTTGCATGTTGTATGAGCCTGCATACTATATGATTTCACATACATGTTACGCAGCAAAGTCCTGCAAAGTATGATCTCGCTCAAAGCAGCCTGTTGCATGCATTGCCACATTGCACTGCTTACAATACGAGTTGCACTGGTGCTTCCTTTTCAGTTGTCTGTTGCTGCACTTTCTCACATACAGTGAGGAACATAAGTATTTGAACACCCTGCGATTTTGCAAGTTCTCCCACTTCGAAATCATGGAGGGGTCTGAAATTCCCATTGTAGGTGCATTCCCACTGTGAGAGACAGAATGTAAAAAAAAAAATTCAGGAAATCCCGTTGTATGATTTGTACAGAATGTATTTGTATTGCACTGCTGCACATAAGTATTTGAACACCTGAGAAAAATCAGTGTTAATATTTGGTACAGAAGCCTTTGTTTGCAATTACAGAGGTCAAACGTTTACCGTAGTTCTTGACCAGGTTTGCACACACACTGCAACAGGGATTTTGGCCCACTCCTCCACACAGATCTCCTCTAGATCTGTCAGGTTCCGAAGCTGGCACTCAGCAACACGGAGTTTCAGCTCCCTCCAAAGATTTTCGATTGGATTTAGGTCTGGAGACTGGCTAGGCCACTCCAGAGCCTTGATATGCTTCTTACGGAGCCACTCCTTGGTTATGCTGGCTGTGTGCTTCGGGTCATTGTCATGTTGGAACACCCACGACCCATCTTCAGTGCTCTGACTGAGGGAAGGAGGTTGTTGCTCAAAATCTCACAATACATGGCCCCATTCATCCTCTCCTTAATACAGTGCAGTCGTTCTGTCCCCTTCGCAGAAAAGCACCCCCAAAGCATGATGTTTCCACCCCCATGCTTCACAGTAGGGATGGTGCTCTTGAGATGCAACTCTTCCTTCTTTTTCCTCCAAACACGGCAAGTGAAGTTTAGACCAAAAAGTTCTATTTTGGTCTCATCTGACCACATGGCTTTCTCCCATGCCTCCTCTGGATCATCCAGATGGTCATTGGCAAACTTCAGACGGGCCTGGACATGTGATGACTTGAGCAGGAGAACCTTCCGTGCAATGCGTGATTTGAAACCATGACGGCGTAGTGTTCTACTGACAGTGACCTTTGAAACTGTGGTCTCAGCTCTCTTCATGTCATTGACCAGCTCCTCCCGTGTAGTTCTGGGCTGATTCCTCACCTTTCTCATCATCTGTGATACTCCACGAGGTGAGATCTTGCATGGAGCTCCAGTCTGAGGGAGACTGACAGTCGTCTTTAGCCTCTTCCTTTTTCTGACAATTGCTCCAACAGTTGATCTGTTTCCACCAAGCTGCTTGGCAATTGCCCCGTAGCCCTTTCCAGCCTTGTGGAGGTCCAAAATTTTGTCTCTGGTGTCTTTTGACAGCTCTGTGGTCTTGCCCATGGTAGTAGTTGGAGTCTGACTGACTGTGGGGTGGACAGGTGTCTTTAAAGAGCTCAGACAGGTGCTACTAATTAAGATTACTAAGTGGAGTGAAGGTGGACTTCTTAAAGGCAGAATAACAGGTCTTTGAGAGCCAGAATTCTTGCTGAGTGCCAGGTGTTCAAATACTTATGTGCAGCAGTGCAATACAAATAAATTCTGTACAAATCATACAGTGGGATTTCCTGAATTTTTTTATTTTTTTTCCCACAATGTCAAGCAGGGGCTGAACTTTATACATGGGGTTATAGCCCGGCTCACCCCTTGGGATTTGCTTCTGGTTATCACAGAATGAATAAAACTTTGCAGCAGCACGTACCTAACATCACGCGGCATAACCTGTCCAAAAGCACGTTTGGACCAATGCTCCCAGAAGTTATATCACCAGTCTAGTCCCATCTCTATTTGTAATGCCACAAAGCCCTTCATCTTGTCTTTTGTTGTGGGTTTCCACTTTGAAAAACGAGAATGCGTTGCAAGCGCAGCCCGCGATTCAAAAAATGCTCTCTATACCTGTTTCTCTCGTCTGACAATAGCGGAAAAGCAGCTTCAGGAGAGAGCAGCCTGAAGTGGCCCAGCGGCTGGTAATCTGTCGTGTGCAATAGCAAGCCATGCCGTCTTGTGAAGTCCGGTAGCCAGTTTGGCACCCACGGATCAAGGTCTGGGTATTCCTCCCACATGAACCTTGCCGTAGGTGCGTTGGCTGCGCAAATGCGCTCAGCTGGCAGCCGATCGACCAGCTGATGCCAGTTCCTCACTCTCTTGCTCGATCTCCTGATCACTGTCAACAAAATCAGATTCTGAAAAATTGGAGTCCGACTCAGCAATAATGCGCAAAACATCGTCTGCTAAGTATTTTCTTTTCTGCACTTGTTTCGCTCCCTCATGAGATGTCGATGCCATCTCGCCTTTGTTTACATTTGTTTACTTTTCGTAACTCAAGCACATGCATGGATTAGATGCAGAGTCAATGAGTCTTAACATTCCTCCAAGAAGAGAGGGAATGCCTGTGACGTAACAGTGAGTTTTGTCATCATTAACAGCTGATTGTCACCCTCAACCCCTGGATGTAGACTTTTGTCGACATGCGCCCTCAACCCCTCCTTTCGACGAAAGTCGACAACCACCCTAAAAGAGTTAAATTGGTTATGTTGGTCCAATAAAAAATATCTCACTACTGAAATGTTGCTGTTTCCATAAGGTATAAAATATGTTAAAATGAAGTTGCTGCTACAAAAGCTTAGCAAGTTACTGTATAAAGTGATATAGTGACTTTTATCAGGGGTGCCCAAACTTTTACATAGCGCTGTATTCTCATGCTCAAATCAAGTTAGTCTGATTTAATATTTTTTACTTCTTCAGAAGTTGGAAATTTCATCCTAGGAAGTAATAATTTAGCATCCCAGTAGGAAAGCATTGCGGCCTAGTGATGAAGGATCTGGTGTACAATGAGCAAAGCTGCCAATGAATCCTGAGCAACTTGGTTAACCAACTTGTGGAAGAACCTGCAGGAAAATAATGAAAGCAATTATAACACTGCAATTTGGAAGCTGTTTTGGGCAACACTATCATCTTAAATGTTTTACTATCTGGTGTTAAGACTTGCTTGAGAGCTCAAAGTATAAATGTGTATCAGGAGTTTCTTACTCTATTGATTTTTGCTTGCAGAGATTTTGTCAGCATCGGGGCTTCCTCCTCCATTCAAGAAATTCGAGTATGGTATGTCAATTTGCAATATTAATACGGTTTACTTTAATATCATTTTCCTGTATCTGCTTCTCCAGAATCTTTGCCATAGATTATTTGTCGTAAATGCACATTTAGATACAGTAATGTTTAGGACAAAGACACATTTTCTTTCATTTCCCCCTCTGCTCCACAGTTTAAAAATCGCAAAATCAAACAATTCAGATGCAATCATAAGTGCACCTTGCAGACTTTTATTTAAGGGGATCTGCATACATTTTGGTCACACCATGTAGAAATGACAACATTTTTTTTTACAAGCCCCTAACCATTTCAGGGCCCCATAATGTTTGGGACAATTTGTGTCCCAGGTGTTTATGATTCCTCAGGTGGGTTTTATGGCTTTATAAGATACCCCGGCTTGCTTCTACCCTTTGGAGTCTGGAGTTCAACAGGACGACATGAACTGTGCCAATGAAACTGAAAGAAGCCATCATGAGGCTGATAAACAAGATTAAAACCATTGGACACATCAGCCTTAGGATGACCGAAATCAACTGTCTAATATCATTAAGAAGAAAGAACATACTGGTGGGCTCGGTAATCGCAAAGGGACTGGTAGGCCAAAGGAAGACCTCCACTGCTGATGACAGAAGAATCCTTGCTACGGTCAAGAAAAAGCATTCAACGCCTGTCTGACAGATCAGAAACAGTCTTCAGTGGTCCGATGTGGACGTGTCGGAGACGACTATCAGCAGAAGACTTCATGACCAGAAATACAGAGGAGACACTGCAAGATGCAAACCACTAGTTAGCCACAACGACAGGATGGCCAGATTACAGTTTACGAAAAAGGACCTTAAAGAGCCTGCAGAATTTGGGGAAAAAGGTCTTGTGGACAGACGAGACAAAGATGAACCTGCATCAGAGTGACAGCGAGAGCAAAGTGTGGAGACTCCCTAAAAAACAAAGCAGAGCACCTCATCTGTTAAACATGATGGTGCTGGGGGTGTTACGGCTTGGGCATGTATGGCTGCCACAGGTCCTGGCACACTTCTCTTCATGGATGATGAAACTGCTGACGGCAGACGCACAATGAATTCTGAGGTGTACAGAAACATCTGATCTGCACAAATTCCAATAAACCCCTCCAAACTCGCTGAACGGCGCTTCATCCTACAATAAGATAAAGATCCAAACATACTGCTGAGGTAACACGGGAGTTTTTCAAAGAAAAAAATGGAAAATTCTTGAATTGCGTATTCAACTGAGCAGGCCTTCCATATGCTGAAGAGAAAACCTACGGGGATAAGCCTCTGAAACAAACAGGAGCTGAAGATGGCTGCATTAGAGGCTTGGCAGAGCATCACCAGAGAAGCACTTGCTGATGTGTGTGAATCGTAGACTTCAAGCAGTCAATTGCATGCTGGGATATGCAACAAAGTCCTAAATATGATATCTTTAAATAGACCCAAACATTATGGCGAAATGAGGCGACCATGTAGACAAAGTGTTGTGTGATCCAAATGATTGCAAATACCCTTACGATTAAAGTGCACATTGCAGACTTTCATTTGTCTGAATTGCTTGATTTGTAATTTTAAACTGTGCAGCAGAGGAGTAAATCAAGGAGAAATCTGTCTTTGTCCCAAACATTGTGGAGGGCATGGTATAAAACTTTAGCAAACTAACATTCTTCTGGATATGTCGATTAAAAATGTAATTTATACCTAAGGCAATATACCACATACATCATAATGGCAGCATTCAAGTCACACGCGTAATAGTTCTGTCAGTGTTAAACCAAACTAACGGTTTACATTTTTTACAGACACCATGAAGATCATCCATCAGCCTCATGGAGCCAAAGTAAGTATTATATATTATTCTACTATACAGTGCTATGAAATTGACATTTATTTTATTAGTTGTTTTCCTTACCTTAGTAACACAGTGGCTGGCAGTCCAACCTTACAGTTCTAGTTTCCCAGGTTTGAATCTCTACCTGGTCACTGCCTGTGTGGAATTCTCATATTGTCTACGTCAGTTTTCTCTGGGGACTCTGCTTTCCTCCAGTAGCTCAATGACACGCGTGACGTTTATTTGAAAATGAAACATTACAACCAAATACAACCCAACCATACAAATAAGATCAAGCTACTACATAAATACGACAGTATGCTTTAAAATCAAAAAGAAACTCTACATTCAATACCCCCCACAAAGTGTTCGGTGAATTAGATCCTACAAATTCACCCTGGACAAGCGAATGTATGCATGCATGCTGTTGTGCTCTGCAATGGACTGGTGTTTTACCTTGGTTAATCGTTGCCTTGCACACGATGTTCCTAAAACTCTATAAACTGTACACAGAATAGGTACAGTTGTGCTTAAAGGTTTGTGAACCCTTTAGAATTTTCTGTATTTCTGCATAAATATGACCTAAAACATCATCAGATTTTCACTGAAGTCCTAAAAGTAGATAAAGAGAAACCAGTTAAACAAATGAGACAAAAATATTATACTTGGTCATTTGTTTATTAAGGAAAATGATCGAATATTACATTGAGAGACAAAAGTATGTGAAGCTCTAGGATTAGCAGTTAGTTTGAAGGTGAAATTCGAGTCCGGTGTTTTCAATCAATGGGATGACAATCAGGTGTGAGTGGGCACCCTGTGTTATTTAAAGAACAGGGATCTATCAAAGTCTGCTCTTCACAACACATGTTTGTGGAAGTGTATCATGGCACGAACAAAGGAGATTTCTGAGGACCTCAGAAAAAGAGTTGTTGATGCTCATCAGGCTGGAAAAGGTTACAAAACCATCTCTAAAGAGTTTGGACTCCACCAATCCACAGTCAGACAGATTGTGTACAAATGGAGGAAATTCAAGACCATTGTTACCCTCCCCGAGGAGTAGTCGACCAACAAAGATCACTCCAAGAGCAAGGTGTGTAATAGTTGGCGAGGTCACAAAGGACCCCAGGGTAACTTCTAAGCAACCGAAGGCCTCTCTCACATTGGCTAATGTTCATGTTCATGAGTCCACCATCGGGAGAACACTGAACAGCAATGGTGTGCATGGCAGGGTTGCAAGGAGAAAGCCACTGCTCTCCAAAAAAACATTGCTGATCGTCTGCAGTTTGCTGAAGATCACATGGACAAACCAGAACGCTATTGGAAGAAGGTTTTGTGGACGGATGAGACCAAAATAGAACTTTTGGTTTAAATAAAAAACGTTATGTTTCGAGAAAGGAAAACACTGCATTCCAGCATAAGATCCTTATCCCATCTGTGAAACATGGTGTTGGTAGTATCATGGTTTGGGCCTGTTTTGCTGCATCTGGGCCAGGATGGCTTGCCTTTATTGATGGAACAATGAATTCTGGATTATATTAGAGAATTCTAAAGGAAAATGTCAGGACATCTGTCCATGAACTGAATCTCAAGAGAAGGCGGGTCATGCAGCAAGACAACGACCCTAAGCACACAAGTCGTTCTACCAAAGAACGGTTAAAGAAGAATAAAGTTAATATTTTGGAATGGCCAAGTCAAAGTCCTGACCTTAATCCAATCAAAATGTTGTGGAAGGACCTGAAGTGAGCAGTTAATGTGAGGAAACCCACCAACATCTCAGAGTTGAAGCTGTTCTGTACGGAGGAATGGGCTAAAATTCCTCCAAGCCGGTGTGCAGGACTGATCAACAGTTACCGGAAACATTTAGTTGCAGTTATTGCTGCAAAGGGGGGGCACACCAGATACCGAAAGCAAAGGTTCACATACTTTTGCCACTCACAAATATGTAATACTTGATCATTTTCCTTAATAATTAAATGACCAAGTATAATATTTTTGTCTCATTTGTTTAACTGGTTTCTCTTTAACTACTTTTAGGACTTGAGTGAAAATCTGATGAAGTTTTAGGTCAAATTTATGCAGAAATATAGAAAATTCTAAAGGGTTCACAAACTTTCAAGCACAACTGTAAATGGATGTTTTGGCCTATTTTTCTATTTAGAACAAAACAATGTTAGATGGTGGTATAGTGGGTCCGCGGCATCAAAAAAATATGGCCAGGTTTTTAAATCCATAGAGCCGTGTCAGTCTCCGTGGGCGCGATTGCATGACCGCAGGGAGTTAATGAGGTAGTTGGGGTGAGTCGCACCTGCACGCGAGGGTACGGTCATTATCAATTGCTTCATTGGCTTCCTGTGGCGTGTGATTAAGGCGCTGCGTCCACGGAGACATGTATATATACGGGCCGGCACAAGGGGAGAGAAAGAAGGAGGAGAAGTAAAGGAGAAATCGAGAAAAGGAAAAATGAGACAAAGAGTGAAAGAGGTTAGAAGATGTGAAAGGCAGTCTTAGTAGGAGGATCTGGCCACCTGAGAGGCGGAAGCAGTGCAAGCTGGGGCCCCGTGAAGGAGCGTTAGCTGTGGCGCTCTTGGGGCTAGTTCGCCCCACTGAGCATTCGGGTGGAGTGTGGCGAGCAAGGCAGGTGCCCTGCCTACGTTACTGAGGTGCGACCACGTGAGCATGAAGGAAGAAGGGAGGAGAGCCAACCTCGGACGGTCTGGCTGTGATGCCTGGAGGCAGCCAAGATGGAGGTCAGCCGAAAGGAGCTCGTGGCTGCGGACTCTCCGCTGGCTATGCGAAAAATGGGTGAGCCGGGGAGAATGAGAGATGGAGGTGTGCTGAGATCGTGAAGTGAGAGACTGCATTTTAACTTCTTATTTTTAACGGATTTATTTATTGCTTTTTATCCCCACTTTTCACTGTTTTTATGGATTATTTATTGGAACTGTGGAGCACTGCACTTTTTGTTTGGACACATCTGTTTTCGTTTGTTGATTTTAAATAAAAGCACTCTGTACTTTTTGCACCATCCTCTGGCTTCATCTGAGAATTGTCCTCATTTGTCAGCTCATCTCAGTCATAACTATCGACGGTGTTGGTTTGGCGGACTCTCAAATGGGAAGAGGGAGTCTGTAAGGAACCAGCATCATCACATAGATGATCTTTATTCTTGTATATCAGAATACAATATTCTCTGACCTGTTTAATACAATTCAGGGTAGCTGGTGATGCCGGACCATATTCTGCACGCTTTGTACATAAAGTAGGAATCATTTCTGGACATAGTACCAGTACATAGCAGTGCTCACTCACACACACATACAACAGTACCCTTTGTACTCCCACTTTGACAATTTAGAATAAGCAATTATATATTCATCTTTGTTGTCTTGGTTCCTCGACACCTTTCAGTTGGTTTTCGACACTGAGTTTAAGTCGGATTACTGAAAAACGAAAGGAATCTAAAGCAGCCAGTTGTCATTATAAATGCCAGCTAGTGGGCAGTGAGGTTCAAAGCTCTTTCTTTTACATATTCTTGGATGTAAAATTAAAATATTATTGCAGGCCAACAAGATTTGAAGATGGCTTTTACTCCAGGTTACAAAAAGGGCCCAATTTTATACTCCATGCTTGTCACGATTTTACAGTGTGACTTCAGTGGTTGGTTAATCTTTGTGTCAGATTGACACAATTAAGACTCTGACATGTCCTATTAGAAGAACAACATTTTATACGTCTTCCTGTGAAGTGATTTAAACTTTGTAGCTGGGACTTTTTATACAGCCAAAGACATGTATCAGTGTCTTCTAATTAGCGTTACCACAGTTCATTGTTAATGATTAAGAAAAGAAGAGACCTGACATGTCACAAGGATATGAATTATTAATTATTTAAATGTGGTGTCAAACACGTGCGAGTGGGAGGCAGCTGAAGGGCTTATTTAATCATAACAAATTGTCCGACCAGGGGGCGGAGGAGTGCACTGACTCTCTTTCTCAGTTCCCTACAAGACCGTTCCCGGGAAATCCCACCAGGTGCCAAAGCCCAGAGGAAGATACTTCCGGTCCCGGGTCCGAGGACGACATCACTTCCGGTCCCGGGTCAGAGGATGACATCACTACCGGTCCCCGCCCCAAGGGTGACACCACTTCCTGTCAACCCTCCATAAAAGCCACTCCCCTTCCTCTGGTGATCAGTTCTGTCTTGGACTCAGTAGTGTAAACTACCCTGTGCTATTTTTCATAACTTTTGCAGCCTGGACTACAATATATGGGTGGCTGCCCCAAACCTTCTTGCGATGTCTCTTATTGTGACAGTGGTCAGGGTTGGAGAAGGTGAAATGGCAGTGACTTTACGGGTGCTCTTTGAGGTCACGTTCTCCCTGTTGGATTGAAGAGTTGAATGGTTTCATCATATCTCAGTTACGTTGGCCTCCATAGAGCTTACAACAGACTTTTGCACACAGGCAGCAATAGAGAATAAGGAATTAAAACAAAATGTCTAATCTGACTTTTCCATTATTTCTTTTCAGACTAATGAGTTGATAATGAGTTTGGAAGATGATGATAAACTTCTTCTAAAAGAAAATGATACATTGAAAGCTGCTGGAGTTGGTAATGACTGGTTTTCATTTGAAAAATTATAACAAAGATTGATAAATAGCACATTTCATTTTGGGCTCTGTATGTTGTAAAGCAACTATCATAATTCCAATAAATGGGAATTCCTTCATTAAATTGCATATTCAACAGTAAATTAGATTAGATAAACTTTAATAATCCCATGGCAAAATTCAAAGGCATACAGCAGCAGTAACCTAAAAATAAAGGATACAGACTCACATGTCAGATAATATAGGGTGGTCCAGAGCTAATTATGCAATTTTCATTACGCTATAACTTATTACGTTTATTACATAGAGAATTCACAAAAAATTATTTTTGTTGCCAATAGATGGCAGCACCTGCCCTGCATTCCAAAATGGCGGGGAAAAGGTTGTCAGTCGAACAGCAGGTGCTTTCCTGCATTGTATTAAAAGTTGCATAATTAGATCTGGACCAGCCTGTATAGCCAATCAATCAATCAGTAAATAAAAATAAAGTTAACAAGTAGATTGGGTGGAAGCATTGAATTGCCTGATAGCAGTGGGAAAAAAACACCCCTAAGTGGCGCTTCTTAACACACTGTGGTTGAATGAGCTCTGTGGCTAAAAGTGCTCTAAGAGAGCACCTCCTGGAGGGGATGAAGGGAATTTTTCATGATGACATCCAATTTTGCCTTCATCTTCTTTCTTCCATAACTGCTCATAGTGTGTCTAGGGTTCACCCCATGATGGAGCAGACTTTCCTGAGAAGTTTTTTTCTGGCATTGGGCGTCTTTTGTGCTCAGGTTGGTTACCCAAGAGAATGCTGCGCGAAACACTACACTGGGCTACTACAGACTGGTAGAACATTTACAGCAGCTTGCTGCACACATCTAAAGTCCTGAGTGTCCTTAGCAAGTCCAGGCTCCTCTTTCGCCCTTCTAGTCCAGCGCCACTGTGTTGTCAAACCAGTCCAGTTTGTTGTTCATATGAACCCCCGGGTACAGTGCATCTGGAAACTATTCACAGCGCATCACTGTTTCCACATTTTGTTATGTTACAGCCTTATTCCAAAATGGATTAAATTCATTTTTTTCCTCAGAATTCTACACACAACACCCCATAATGACAACCTGAAAAAAGTTTACTTGAGGTTTTTGCAAATTTATTAAAAATAAAAAAACTGAGAAAGCACATGTACATAAGTATTCACAGCCTTTGCCATGAAGCTCAAAATTGAGCTCAGGTGCATCGTTTCCCCTGATCATCCTTGAGATGTTTCTGCAGCTTCATTGGAGTCCACCTGTGGTAAATTCAGTTGATTGGACATGATTTGGAAAGGCACACACCTGTCTATATAAGGTCCTACAGTTGACAATTCATGTCAGAGCACAAACCAAGCATTAGGTTAGGTTAGGTTTCTTTATTTAGTCATGTTTACACAGGAAAACATGAAATTTGCCTTCTCAGTTGCATCTAATAACAAGTAACAGACAGAATGAAATAAAACATACAAATAGAAATAAGAAAGGTTAAGGTAAGGCAGTTAGATAAAACATATCTATACCAAAAAAAAAAAAAGGTAACAGGATATATATCAAAACCTTAAACATTATCTCCGATATTTCTTATTGAAAAGTCGTATGGCACTAGGAAGAAAGGAGTTTCTGGAGCGATTTGTGTGGATTTTCAAAGCAACTATCCTTCCTGATTTACTGAAGTTTAGTTCTACATGTAATGGATGTCTGTCATCAGTTGAGATGATTTCCAGTTTCTTTAGCATTGCCCTCTGACACACACTAGTCAAATCATCTACATCAGCCCCAATAACTTTAGCTGCATACTTCGTAATCTGCTGGAGCTTTTTTGAGTTTTGGTTTGTCAGACTATTAAACCAGGCAATGAAACTGAAAGTGATCACGGACTGGATCATACTACGATAGAAGGACAACATGAGGTCCTTGTCTACTTTAAATAGTTTGAGTTTATGGAGGAGAAATAAGCGCTGGTTGCACTTAGAAAATAATTTTTTTGTATTTGTATTCCAGTTAAGATTGTTATCTAGGTAAGTTCCTAAGTATTTATATTCATTCACTATTTCTACCTCCTCTCCCAGAACTACAATAGGTGAACATACAGATTTCTGTCTCTTAAAATCAAATATCATTTCTTTGGTCTTTGTTACATTCAGACTGAGAGAGTTTTTATTGCACCAGATTACCATACAGTCCACTTGATTTAGATAGTGGCTTTCATCCTCCCCAGATATGCGTCCTATGATCATGGTGTCATCCGCATACTTAATAATGGAGCAGTGGTCAATGTTCTGTCTCCGGTCACTTGTGTACAGAGTAAACAGTAATGGTGATAAGACACACCCCTGTGGACTTCCTGTGTTTGAATGAAGAGCTTTTGAAAAAGTGTCCTGAACTTTAACTGTCTGAACGATTTAAAAGAAAGTTCTGAATCCATAGTGTGATAAATGGGTTTACATTCATACTGTTTAATTTCCCAATCAGTATATGAGGCTGTATAGTATTGAACGCTGAAGAAAAATCCAAAAATAGTGCTCTGACATATGAACCAGGCTGATCAAGAAAGGTATAGATTTGATGTAAGATAACAAGCAGAGCATCTTCCACACTTCTGTTTGCACAATAAGCAAATTGATTGTTGTCTTGAAAAGACGTTGTCTCTGTCATTAAAATGTTTTTCACCAAGTGTTCAAAGCATTTCATTGGAATAGACGTAAGTGCCACTGGTCTGTAATCATTTAAACAGCTTGGCCTAGAAACCTTAGATACAGGGGTGATGATTGATTGTTTCCACAGATTTGGTACAATACCACAGGTCAGAGACCAGTTAAAAAGCAAATGAAAAACTGGGGAGAGCTGCTTAGAGCAAGACTTTAAGAGCCGACCTGATATGCCGTCTGGTCCCACTGCACTGTTTGTTTTGGCCTTCCGCAAGCCTTTTTCCACTTCAGTTAAACTGAACCCAATCACAGCAGAATACCTGGTGTTTTTATAAAGCATCTCCTTTACTTCTGTATTTTGGGTGCTGAAATCACTTTTTTCAAATCTGGCATAAAAGTTATTCAGTTCATCAGCTAAAAGCTTGTGGTCTTTGTCAGCTGGAAAATCCACATTCATTTTAGGGCCCAGTCCTGTAATTGTTTTTAGTCCCTTCCAGACCTGCTTTGGATTGTTATCATTGAACCACCTCTTGATTTTTTCCCCATACATCTTTTTATTTTGTTTAATTAACCTGTTAATCCTTTGCTGTAAAATTTGCTTATCTTCTAACTTATTTTCTTGATGTGCATGTTGCTTTTGCAATAGTAATGCTTTAACCTCTTTAGTGATCCATGGCTTACTGTTTGGGTACACCTTGACAGATTTTTTCTTAATGATCATAGACTCACAGAATTGAATATATTCGGTGACAGTATAGGTGGCCTCATTCAGTGACTGTGAGGATGTCAGCAGATCCCAATTTGTCAAAGGAATTGTCTGTAGACCTCCGAGACAGGATTGTCTCGAGGCACAAATCTGAGGAAGGTTACAGAAAAATTTCTGCTGCTTTGAAGGTCCCAATGAGCACAGTGGCCTCCATCATCCGTAAGTGGAAGAAGTTCGAAACCACCAGGACTCTTCCTAGAGCTGGCCGACCATCTAAACTGAGCGATAGGGCGAGAAGGGCCTTAGTCAGGGAGGTGACCAAGAACCCGATGGTCACTCTGTCAGAGCTCCAGAGGTCCTCTGTGGAGAGAGGAGAACTTTCCAGAAGGACAACCATCTCTGCAGCAATCCACCAATCAGGCCTGTATGGTAGAGTGGCCATACGGAAGCCACTCCTTAGTAAAAGGCACATGGCAGCCCACCTGGAGTTTGCCAAAAGCCACCTGAAGGACTCTCAGACCATGAGAAAGAAAATTCTCTGGTCTGATGAGACAAAGATTGAACTCTTTGGTGTGAATGCCAGGCGTCACGTTTGGAGGAAACCTGGCACCACTCATCACCAGGTCAATACCATCCCTACAGTGAAGCATGGTGGTGGCAGCATCATGTTGTGGGGATGTTTGTCAGCGGCAGGGACTGGGAGACTAGTCAGGATAAAGGGAACGATGACTGCAGCAATGTACAGAGACATCCTGGATGAAAACCTGCTCCAGAGCACTCTTGACCTCAGACTGGGGCGACGGTTCATCTTTCAGCAGGACAACGACCCTAAGCAAACAGCCAAGATATCAAAGGAGTGGCTTCAGGACAACTCTGTGAATGTCCTTGGGTGGCCCGGCTAGAGCCCAGACTTTTTTTAACACCTTTTTTAAATGAGTTTTAAGCACAGGGCAAAAAAGGAACATTTGAACAAATCTGAACTTTATTTAAAAACCAACCATAAACAACCAAGAAAGTAACATTGCAGGAGTTCACGCTAATAGCTTTATGACCCGCTCGCTGTAAACACTTTTTTTTTAATGAGTTTTAAGCACAGGGAAAAAAATTTAAAATGTGAAAAATCCTTAATTTATACAAAAACTAACCATAAATAACCAAGAAAACTAACCTTGCATGAGTCGAGTTCTGGCATGAAGAAAATGAGGAGGAAGAACTAGCCACTCGTAGAAGGATAGTTTTGCAGCAAATCGCCATGAATCTTCCTGGTTTCCTCGCATATGATCACCTCGCTCACGCTATTCCCCTGCAAGTTGCTTCTCGTTCAACCACACTAGCAACAGTTTTTCCACCTCTTCCAGCACTTGAGGCCTCTGCTTGGTTAATATTGTAACTCGTTTTGCACATCAGCTGCTTTAATGGCCTCTTTCTGCTTTAAAATAGTCGAAATCGTAGATTTTGTCTTCTTGTACTCGGCAGCAAGATCAGTAACACGAACGCCACGCTCATACTTTTCAATAATTTCTTTCTTTAATTTGATTTCAATTTTCTTCTAACCTTTCTTCTCACCAACACTACCACTCTTCACTTGCTTAGAGGCCATGGTTAATTGCAAAATTAATGCAAAAGCACACGAAATAGAGCACAAAGAGTTCACAGCGAATGCACGTCTGATCGAGAACAATGTACAGGGAGAGACTGAACACGTGTGGAAATCATCGGCGTGTACAAACCAGAAGGGAAACTGGCTTGTTCGTATACCGAGTGTGTGGTCGTGAACAGATGCAAATGTTTGGCGAACTTTTTGGTCGTAACCCGATTTGTACGTGTTCTGAGATGTTCGTGACCCGATGTTCCACTGTATTTGCAACTGCGTTTCTCAGTCTCTCCTGCAAGGTGTTCGAACATTATTTTTCATAGGTGTGGGATTAAATGTATTGTTTGGTATTATGAACATCCATCCATCCATTTTCCAATCCGCTGAATCCGAACACAGGGTCACGGGGGTCTGCTGGAGCCAATCCCAGCCAAAACAGGGCACAAGGCAGGAACCAATCCTGGGCAGGGTGCCAACCCACCGCAGGGTATTATGAACAGTTTATCAAATCCCTTTTCTTTGGTAGTGCCACTGTCATGGAAAAAACTTTTATCATCAATAAGGCAGTCATGGAGTCCAGATAAGAATGCAGAACATTTATTCATTTGCACAGATTTCTGCACAAATGTCTCAGTCCTAGGAGTAAACAATTCAACAATTCACCTGCTTTTATGTGTTGTTTCTGATTACATCATCTAATACATCACATCATCTGACTCTTAATATGCCGAATTTTATTACCTCCTCCAATCAACTAACAGCATCAGAAATTTCTGACTGCTGTCGATTCTCCCATTGCTGTGAACACTTCTTTGTTAAGAGGGGTATTTTGCAGATTGTCCTGCTGATCTTAGCACCGCTTCATAGGAGGGGTGTATGGACTTTCCCATCAGTTTATCCCCACTTTCTGGTGGGGTGTTCATTACTCATTTACCTCATTCTAACTTTGGAAAATTACATTGTAACACAATGCAGAGACCTTTATTGCGCTTTCAGCTTTGAGTTGTGGTCAGGTTTAATAATTTAATTCTGTTATGGCTTCATTATACATTTATAATGAATTGTAAAAAAAAATATTGTTATTAACTAAAAATTCTATACTACCGGGATGGATTTGCACTTATTTTTCTTCCATTTCACTACATAATAATAGTAAACTTCTATACCTTACAGCACTAACATACATAGACACTGTAAAATGAAAGTTTCCGTTTTTTTTAACATTAACAAATTACACTGTGCAGGCCAGAGATTCCTGATATGTTAGGCATGTAAGTAATAATGTCACTGTAATCTATACACTTGCCGAGACTACTATTACTACTACTATCATCGAGTCTGATTTGGTTTTCTCTAAAAGCATTAAATAAGGAAAATATCTAAAAACTAGCCATGTGCACTCAATTACGTTGCGCGTGTTAAAATTGTCTGTGAAGGGCTCCCTGTTTAAACGCGGCTGCCAGTCATGAACTGGGCCCTTCGTCGCACAGCATTTTAATTTTTTAAGGGAAACAAAATTACAAAACAAAACCCTTGGACATTGATTCAATAGGAACGGCCTACTCGGAATCACTGTCCAAATAGTAATTATGTGGTGGTGGAGGAGCATTTCTGCTTCTCTCCGTTCACAGTCCGTCTCGTTTTCATGACGCTGTTGTTTCCTCTCACGATCTCTTCTCAACCTTTCTCCAATCTCGCAGGTTGCTTTGTGGCAATCCAAAGAGTAAGGAAGAACCAATGCTTCTTTCTTGAACTCCAAACGCCGACTGATGGAAAAGTCACAGAAGTGTGTCCGACTTATATACTCTGACTGCCGACTCCAAGAAGTGGATGAACATTCGATTCGGACGAAGTGCTGCCAACGACGGTCGATAGAAACACAAAAAACCACAGTCTCGACAACGAAGCAGGTGTCGACGCCAGATCTAAACACAAAGAGTGCTATCGACAGTGTTTGTAAAGAAAAGTAACAACCAAGGTGTTGTGTATTCAGCAGTACAAACAGCATGTAGTTTCCTTTAGTTCAGTCCTCTTTAATCACCACACTCCAACCTCATCCAACGATCCTCCCCCTCACTTCCTCTCCTCCTCCATCACTACTGCCCTCTACTGAACACAGCAGGAACACCACACAAGGCAGTGAATTCGCGGACAAACAAAGATCAAGATCCAAATGAAGATTCTATATAAAGATGAGTCTCATGCACCATAAGTGAATTTTGAAAACTGAGGATGACGCGTGATTTTAAAATCGTGTAATGGCAACTGATGGGATGAGTCTGTTGACTGTCATTATTCACTTCCAGCTGTGTTAAGCAGCCTCCTTATCCTACAATATGCTGGAAAAAAACAAGTTTGAAAACAGATAAACGTAAATGTGACGGTTGGATGTAAAGAATCTTCTAAGGTAGAGAATGAGTGGCATACTCAAAGTGCCATGAACGTGAATATTTTTACTATTCTAAATTATATTATAAAATGACATGGAACTTTTAACTGATTTTTTTCTTTTCTATCTCTTTCAGGAAATGAAACAGATGTTGCTTTTTTCCGCAAAGAGGACTATGAGAAATTCAAAGCAAACCCCAAAACGGTTTTTTAATTTTTCTGTCTATTTGTACAGTTGGATATCTAAAGCTTTTTCTAAATGTATGAATTTACTTTCTGATTTTATTTATTGTTTTGCCAAGTTGAGGTAATTCGTTGTATGATTATTTTGAGTCTGCATTTATTTTACACCTAGCACACAAAATTATCAGGATTGCCAGTCTGCAAATTTTCACAATGGCCATGTATCTTATTTTTAATCCCTCCGTTTACTGCACTAGCCTGAGAAGCATTTTTATAGATGTAAGAAGGTAGGATGTTGTTTAACCTTTGTCAATACAAGAATTATTTTTGTTTTTGTAAAGTTTTTGTAATTGGATTACCACTAAGGGAATAAAAGTGAAATAAAACATCCGTATGTACTGTCCATATGTTTAGTAGCAGAAGTCATCAAAATCTTAATGTTGTTAAAGAATTACAGAGCTGATTCTCTTCTTGTATGACATACAAATTAGCAGTCTTTGCCATTTTTTCAGAAGGTACATTGATTCATTTTAAGCTGCATTACTGAGAGAGATTCATTTTTCTTTATAATGGGTGTGGTGCCCATTTCTGAAAGAATAGTATGAATAGTCATTTAACTTACAGCCCTGGATACAGAAAAAAGCAGCTGCTTTTTACCACTTTCTAGATGAGGTTAACCACAGGTGGATTCTAGTCAAGTTCTAGAAACATCTCAAGGATAATTAAAGCAAACCGCGTGTACCTGACGCAGTCTGAATACTTCTATGAATTAGAGGTTACAGTTTTTCATTTTCAATAGATTTGCAAACCTTTCTGAAATCATGTTTTTGCTTTGTCATTATGGGTTATTGAGTGTTGATTGATGGGCAAATATTTATCAGTTTAAAATTAAATGTACAATAAAGTGTACAGAAAGTGAGGGGGTCTGAATACTTTCTGAATCCACCCTATCTATCAACCTGTATCTTACAGTGCATCCAGAAAGTATTCACCGCGCATCACTGTCAGAGCTCCAGAGGTCTTCTGTGGAGAGAGGAGAACCTTCCAGAAGGACAACCATCTCTGCAGCAATCCCCCAATCAGGCCTGTATGGTAGAGTAGCCAGACAGAAGCCACTCCTTTGTAAAAGGCACATGGCAGCCCGCCTGGAGTTTGCCAAAAGGCACCTGAAGGACTCTCAGACCATGAGAAAGAAAATTCTCTGGTCTGATGAGACAAAGATTGAACTCTTTGGTGTGAATGCCAGGCGTCACGTTTGGAGGAAACCTGGCACCATCCCTACAGTGAAGCATGGTGGTGGCGGCATCATGTTGTGGGGATGTTTTTCAGCGGCAGAGACTGGGAGACTAGTCAGGATAAAGGGAAAGATGACTGCAGCAATGTACAGAGACATCCTGGATGAAAACCTGCTCCAGAGTGCTCTTGACCTCAGACTGGGGCGACGGTTCATCTTTCAGCAGGACAACGACTCTGAGCACACAGCCAAGATATCAAAGGAGTGGCTTCAGGACAACTCTGTGAATGTCCTTGAGTGGCCCAGCCAGAGCCCAGACTTGAATCCGATTGAACATCTCTGGAGAGATCTTAAAATGGCTGTGCACCGACGCTTCCCATCCAACCTGATGGAGCTTGAGAGGTGCTGCAAAGAGGAATGGGCGAAACTGGCCAAGGATAGGTGTGCCAAGCTTATGGCATCATATTCAACAAGACTTGAAGCTGGAATTGCTGCCAAAGGTGCATCGACAAAGTATTGAGCAAAGGCTGTGAATACTTATGTACATGGGATTTCTCAGTTTTTTTATTTTTAATAAATTTGCAAAAACCTCAAACTTTTTTCATGTTGTCATTATGGGGTGTTGTGTGTAGAATTCTGAGGAAAAAAATGAATTTAATCCATTTTGGAATAAGGCTGTAACATAACAAAATGTGGAATAAGTGATGCGCTGTGAATACCTTCCACATGCACTATATATATATATATATATATATATAAAATCCAACATCTGTCTGTGTGTCTGTCTGCTTGTCATGAGAGAACTACTTAACGGATTGAGATCTGTTTTTTTTCTATAATTTGCTTGAACATATCGGTTGATTTTGTGACTTTTCTCATCGCACTAAGAATCATAGTTCACTTGTGTGAAGCCGAGAGAGATGCAGCGGGCCGAGGGGAGGTGCAGCCCTCCTCACTCACGTGCCAGTCTCATGGCGTTCCTTACCTCCGCTTAGCTAGCAAATGAGAGAAGTACTTAATGTGTTTAGATTGGGTTTTTTCTTTAATTTGCTTGAACATTCCAGTTGATTCTGCGACTCTCATCGCTCTGAGTATCATAGTTTGCTTACAGGAGCGATATAGATAGATAGATACTTTATTAATCCCAAGGGGAAATTCACATACTCCAGCAGCAGCATACTGATAAAGACAATATTAAAGAGTGATAACAATGCAGGTATAACAGACGATAACTTTATATAATGTTAACGTTTACCCCCCAGGTGGGATTAAAGAGTCACATAGTGTGGCGGAGGAACGATCTCCTCAGTCTGTCAGTGGAGCAGGACGGTGACAGCAGTCTGTCGCTGAAGCTGCTCCTCTCTCTGGAGATGATCCTGTTCAGTGGATTCTCCATGATTGACAGGAGCCTGCTCAGTGCCCGTCGCTCTGCCATGGATGTCAAACTGTCCAGTTCCATGCCTACAATAGAGCCTGCCTTCCTCACCAGTTTGTCCAGGCGTGAGGCGTCTCTCATATATTCGCACTAATCCGAGACAGAGGCTGCGGGCCAAGGGGGAAGCGTGACGTCAGGAGTGGGGCCCTCCTCACTGTCCTGTCTCACGACTATGTGGGCTGAGCCACGGGGGCGGCTAATCTTTTCTGTTGGGCTTTCCTTAACTATTGATGTATAATCTAGTACCTTTCATATCAATTCTAAAGTAAAAGTCATATTTTGCCACTTTTTTCCAATCTAGAAATATTTTTCCTCCCTATGGTGTTGACCTTCCCATTTGGGTTTATTGAAACGGCTTTGGAGTACACTTTCAAAGGATGGAATCTTCTAGAAACATCTGCTGTTATTCTGAACCAATCAAAATCGCCGGAGTTTAACACAGGTGGGAGGCAGGTAGTCTGCTGTGTAACCTGTAAAGTGATTGGCTATATCTGAGCAGGGGTGTTAACTTAACCCTATTTTGGATATTTTACATATTTTTTAGGATATTTTGGAATTTCTTTGTGACTAATGGGGGTTACTATGTACAGTATAATATAAACAAAATGAAAAGGCCTAATTTCACTTTTTGTTAATTTTCAGAGCGTCATACAACCAAAGGCACACATTTTTATAAGCGATTGATTACTTTCTATGCCCTTATCTAAGTCTGAAATCAAGTGACACAATGAGAAGGTGGCACATCAGAGCTACGGAGAGAACATGGAAGGCAGTGAACGTGAATGTTGAGGATTAAGAGGTTTAAGTATTTGAAGAGAGTGGAATTTCCGTTTTCAGCTGAGGGGGCTTTTAGCCATGCTGGACATCCTTGGCCCGCCAGGCACTGCTCAGTCTCTCGCCTAGCATTTCCCAGTGTTGTTAGCATGTGACTAATCTTATGACGAGGGGATCAGCTTATCAAATTCCAAGGTTAGTAAAGAATAATTCCTTACAATAAACACTATTGTAGGCTGCCAAGAATGTGATTCCGCACAGGGGGGCACAACAGAAGTTGTTGGAAAAGGTCAGTGGACTCGCATATGGATTTACTTCCTCTACGTTCTGAAGTTGCTGACCTGGAAGGTAATCTGTGGCACTCCGCCCACCTCTCCGTCACTTTGGAAGTGACACATCGACAGATAAACCCACGTCCTGTTAGGCAGTCAACAATGGGCCTCGTCTTTCACGTCAAAAATCGATTTTAGTGAAGTAAAAGGTATTGCTGAAAGACAATCTTACAAAGAAGGTACCAAAAGAGGACTATATATTTTTCATGGAGCAATTCCTTTATATTCAACATCATACAGTAAGTTTAACTGTTGTGAAATTGGAGAGGACCTAGAAAAGAGGGTTCCAAAAAAAACTCAAAATGCGCACTGGGGTGGAGTGTTGGGAACTGTCATACCTCGGCTGGTAATGAAAGGGCAAATGTGGAATCCTTATGAACTGAAGTTTTATTATAAAGAAAATGCTCTAAAACCAAGAAGCTCTGTGGAGCTTTCTGTTGGACAGAAGAAAATAATTAATTTTGTCTCATTGCAGTCACGTTGTGTACACTGATCAGGGGTAGAAGCCATGTCCTACTGAGGACACACCGGTGTGCCGTCTTTCATCGGTGCGGACTCCCACACGTGAGCTCCTTTTAAGAACAGATAGGACAGTAGGATACCAAAGCTGTTCCAGGTGAAAAAACTTGGCATGGCGTTAATCGTAAGGCAGAGCGTAAACTTTAATTAGTCATCAGATCTGAAGTGGCGACTGCAAAAATACAGCGACTTTTACGTACTTTACTACAGTATATTGCAGCCTTGTGATAAAATCCATCCATCCATTTTCCAACCCACTGAATCCGAACACAGGGTCACGGGGGTCTGTTGGAGCCAATCCCAGCCAACACAGGGCACAAGGCAGGAACCAATCCCGGGCAGGGTGCCAACCCACCGCAGGACACACACAAACACACCAAGCACACACTAGGGCCAATTTAGAATCGCCAATCCACCTAACCTGCATGTCTTTGGACTGTGGGAGGAAACCGAAGCGCCTGGAGGAAACCCACGCAGACACGGGGAGAACATGCAAACTCCATGCAGGGAGGACCCGGAAAGTGAACCCAGGTCCCCAGGTCTCCCAACTGTGAGGCAGCAGCGCTACCCACTGTGCCACCGTGCCGCCCTGTGATAAAATCATTTAAATTAATTTTTTCCACACATCAATCAGCACCCAGTTCTCCAGAATGACAAAGTAAAACCAAGATTTAAGAAATTTTTGTATTAAAAATATCATATTTACACAAGTATTCAGACCCTTTACTCCATAGTTAGTTAAAGCCCAATTGGTAGAGATTCCAGCCTGCAGCCTTCTTGGATCGGAGGCGACAAAAGTTCCAGCACTTGGATTTGGGGATTTTCGTCCATTCTTCTCTTCAAGTCCTCTCAATTTTTTGTCAGTTTGGATGGAGGTGGTCTGTGGACAGCTACAGTATATTCAGGTCTCTCCAGCGATTGGGTTCAAATCTGCACTCTGGCTGGGCCACTCGGGGACATTCTCAAAGTTTTCTGTAAGCCTCTTCTGTCTTTTGCGATTAGTTTGGTGCAAAGGGCTTGATTTGCTCGGGGCACAGAAGGTAAGTCTATGAACAGGCAAACTAAAGTAGCATCAAAAGCTGTAATAATAAGAATACATTTTATTTATACAAAGGAATCTTTCTAAGCACTTTCAATAAATAAAAAAAGGCGTGACACATAACTGAGTCTACAGGGAAAGAATTTGTCCAACTCAAAAGGTGCTTATGGTTGAAAGAGATGTGTTCCCTAAAGCCTTTCTGCGATAAAATAGTGGGATTGCCCAGCTTTGTACTTCATACTTAAGCTACTCTATGAAACTGTACCAAATAAAAAAAAAACCTGGGTCACCAATTGAGTAAACTGAAGTGCCACAGGTTAATCATTTTGTACAGTATGTAATTAAAACAAATGTGAAATTCTGATATGGCACTGAATTAGATGAACACTCAATCCACCAACCTTGCTGTTAGTGCTGCCAGGATGGACTCCAACCTCCTGTGACTCTGAAATGAGTTAAGAAGGTTTAAGAATGTGTGTGAAAAATCAGAGGGGTCCATCACAGGCTTTCCTTGTGATGAAGTTGTGATTGTAGCAGTGAAATACTGCAGGCAAGTAATGTGAAATGAAAGGAAAGAGCCATATCTTGATAAAAATATATATTCCCCCTTCCTTAATTGTGCTCCAGGCAGGGCACTACTGTCCACAAAACACACAATTATCTCAGTAGAGCAAAATCTACTGGAGAAAATCAATAGGCACATAGCATTTATAATGTTTACACCAATTTCATATGTATGGAAAGACAAAGGCATTTCTAAAATCTGACACTAGGTGGCAGAGTTTACTTTAATAGGATAACAAGAAAATAGCACATTTTAAAACATCACCTAAATCTGATCAAATGAAGAATAAAAAAAGTCTTAACTGTAGAAGGGTAACTTACAATAGATACATACTACATGATAGATATGACAAGCACTATATAACACTGGCCTACAAAAAAATATGTTTTGTTTGCTTCTGGGAACTTCAGTTTTTACACTGATTTCATATATGACATCGGAATTAAGCTAGCATGTCAGGTTTTTGAAATACACATCATTGACATTTTGACACTTGAATATCAATATATCAACACGATATCTGGAGTTTGGACTCTGTCCCACCAAAATTGTTTTGATGTGTTTATTCTGAAAACAAACCAGAAGACAATACCAGAGACACAGTAAAGTATATTTATGTCAATTTACCTCAATATAAAAGTGAGGTCAGCGTACCCAAAAATGTTGGAGGCCCTCACTTTTGCGCTTGTACTGCACATCCACCGCTCTTTGCAAGAACCAACAGTAGTCGCCTTTCATGCTCGGAGTGAATTTTCCCCGATATCAGTTTTCCATCTTTTTTATTTTTATATCTTGATGAAATCTTTCCCCATGCTCATCTCTGACATCGCTTAGATTTGGTGGAAAAATGTCGAGATGAGAATGTAAAAAATGCGTCTTCAGTGACATTCTGGCTCCCGTAACCTAATATACTTACAGCATATTCTCCACAAGCTCAGTATAATTCTCTGCTCTGTGCTTGTCAAGAAAATTCAGGACAACCCGCACGAATGAGGGTGCTGATTCAGTTGGCTTCAGTTTCTTTTTGAACTCATCGTCAAGCATCAGTTCACGGATTTCAGGGCCAACAAAAACACCTTCCTTAATTTTGGCTTCACTTTTCTCGAGACCAAACTTATTTCTTAAATGCTGAAATGCATCGGTTTTACTGTCCAGTCACCCTAGTTGTCCAAGACCTGGAACATCATAACTAAAAAATGGGATGTGCTGGACGAAAACGGTTTTCAGATTTGGAGTCAGCAAGTGAAATTTGTTAAAGTAAAGGTGAAAGAATCCCAGTAGCAAAATGCTTGTTGACCAGTGGAATTGATATAAAATGTACTACATAATAGAAAGATATGAAAAGAAAACAAAAACAGAGCAGCAGGAAGTTCTCAAGAACTCTGGAAGGTAAACCAGGGCTGTCCTACCTTGTAGCTCACATTAAAACTTTCTAAAACCTTTAATGACTGTGATTAAACAGGGTTACCCCCAGTACCCCAACAATTCACCTCGTCTTGTGCTCTGTTTGGTTACAAGCTCCATAGGTGAATTCTCCCATTTTGTATCAAATTATTGTCAATGTGATTGTACCCATCTGAATTATAACATTCTTGCGTAACAACTTTACTAATCTGATATTATCACACTCTGTCTCAGGCTGTTCATCTCCACTGTACCATTCTATTGTTTTTTTACACTTTAATCGCAACTTGTTATTGAAAAGGTCTTGTTAGTAATTTATTTGCTCTGTAGGAGCTGTATTGTCATCTACAGTGTACAGTGAAATTCTTACTTTCACGCCCAGCCAACATGAAATTGTGTCACCAGCCTCCGGTGTCTCGATTAACAAGAATGTATTGCAACACGCACCTTTATCAAAAAATAACTTGCGGCCTTGCAGCTCAGGTCAGAGCAGATTTCGTAACCCCACAGCTGACTCCAATCTTACAATGTGTCATATTTAGTCTAACTATTATATTTTTTTTTCAATTAAAATGTATGTTGAAGTTTGTCAAGAAAACTGCACAGCTGGGGAACATAATGGCACTTTATGGTGTATTCTACAAATGACACCATGCCAAAAAAAAAAAAAGGGCAGTGATTGTGCCTTTCAAATGAATAAATGATTTAATTTTAAGATACTGGGTGATACTGCCTTTTAAATATGGCTCATCCTTTCTCTCTAATGACAGCAGCCTAAGTAGGTTTTCAACCAGCCAATTCACTAGTCTTTCATGAGTGCTTAATTGAGGCACTTATTGAGGAAGAAGAATTAGGTGCAGGTAATCTGAACCACAGAAAAGATACTCATTTAGTATCACTTTATTATTTTTCAGGTAAAAATATTAGGAAAAACCATTCTGGAACACAGGTCAGCTCATACTGTAAAAACAGCCACCTCTTACATTGGCTTACAGTTCAAGCACATGCTGACGCTCAATGTGTTGATACCACACAAGGAAGGCAGGAGCGGGATGTATGAAACATAGCAGCCACAGCCCTCACAGAATTGGCAAGCCCTTTTGGAACAGAATATTAATTCATAGAAACAACTCCTTGAACTGAACACGTTAGACAATGGATGTATGGCTGATTCTAATGGCTCAAAACAGACCTTTAAAAAACTTGGCCTAAGATACTAAATTACCACAGTATGGAGCAACCTTGTGTAACTTCAGACTACTTACTTGAGACAGCTGAAAGAGATTCTGAGCTGTGCGAGTGTTACTGTTTAATGGACGTGCCTTTTTTGATGTGTTTATGGTGTTACAAATTTTTTTTTAAATATATCTATTAAAAAAGGGGTTCTCCAGTTATGCTCTGGTAATACAAACAACCTGTTCTTTCAGTTTTGATTCTTCTCATCTCCCAGTTGTCGATGCCAGCCAGAAGGGACACATGATGCCAGTGCCAATCCTCACAGCATTAGACGGACATGGGGCATCAGTTTAGAACTGCACATTATCCTAACGTAATTATTTTTTGGGATGTATATCAAAACTGGAGGACAAGAGGAAAAACCCAGACAGACACAGAAATTCATGCGAGCTCCACATAGACCCCCCCAACAAGCCAGTGCAGAATTTGAATTCAGGATATCTGGATACCCAAGGCAGCTGTGTTGACCACTGCACCACAATATCTTACTTAATATAGAAGTGTACCAGTTGAAGTACTGTATGATATGCACTAAACTAAACTAAGTAAGACCAGTATACACAAAGTATAACTTAAGCATGGGCAAGCTGAGGTTAACTCACTCAAAACAAGAAAAACAAACAAACAAAAAAGAAAACTACACACAAACAACTGTTTCATGCAACAGATAATGGGAATCTAGAAAAAAAAGCAACGTTCTAAGGCCTTTAAGATTTAGCCAGAAGAGAATGTGGGGCAGCGTTGAGCTGCAGAAGTATATCAATAACTTGCACGATATAAAAAAATAATTAAAATGTAATACTAACCTTCTCGTGTAACAGCTGGTAACCAGGTAACTGAAGGAAAAAGCTGTAGTAGCAGCATCAGAGAATAATGTGACAAAAATATATAATCAAATCAAATCAAACTCCTGATTTTATTAAAAACACAGGCTTATTTACAATATCATGCAGACTACAGCAGTGATAAAGCATGGTGTACAAACCAGAAAAAATGAGTTTACTGGGGCATTCAAACAAACATTTATTGGATAAAACAATTTCCAATGCTGACTCTTAATGTGCACACACTGTAAAAAAATTCTGTAAATTTACATAGAAATTTAACAGCAAAATGCTGTTTTCATGAAATATTAGTAGGTTGCCGTTTTTTACAGTGCATTGTGAGAAGACTTGTTCACTTCAGGTTAGTGGTCGAACAACAACAGTATGTCACTGTTATTTAACGGTATTATATCATATTTTTCGATTTGTGTGACGTGTATTATCACCACGAGGTAGTTTGCACCTTTATCTATGTTTGTCATATGTATAAAAATATTACAGTGGAGTTTTTTATAATGTTTTAATCAGACAAAGCAATAATTAGTAAAAGTCATGCAAAGTATTTCTAAAAATAACGTTATAAAAACATGTGGGTAACGGATCAATTAAAACAGAGACCGTCGTCGTAGCTGGGTGGCTACACACAGAAAACAACGTGTTTGAAATTCAAAAATCTGGCGCGACACGGAGCTGCGCAACTTCCATACTACATTAAAACTGCCACTTTGTTGCTAACAGGTAAGAGTTCACTTTTATTCAAACTGTTCATTTGACTCAAAATCTGCAACTTTCTGTCGAAGAGTGTGGGAGGAGCATTGTAGAGTTTTTTAAAACCAGGCCAACTAACTCAGAAGTTATGGCAGTTCTTTCCAAGGAGGAAGCCATTGATTCAGCCCATCTCACTGTTCAACTCCTAATGGCTCACTTTGCAGAGAATCAAGATGGGCTTATTCTTCAAGAAAATGTAAGTTTTTCTTTATATACATTATTATTAGTTCTTACTATGAACAAATGTGTAGGAATGGTTCAATCAAATATGTTTTGTCATACTTATAGGACTCGTTTGACTACAAATTAGGATATTTTAATAAAGAAATTGTCTGTTTGTCTAGACAGTGCAAGAAAATGGTTACCTTGAAACTACAAAGGCACCATTAAGTTAATATATAGGGCTTTGATAATTTATTGTCTTAAAGCAATCTAATTCCATATAACTGAGTGAACAACCAAAAGAATCTTTTTTTTTTTTTTTTACTGTGCATCTAGAAGTCTTCCATTTTGACTGTTATTCTGTGCACTGTATAGACAAACAGATATTAAATGTTGAAAATATGTATTTTGTGTCAATATTAACAAAAAGGTAAATAAAAGTTAAGAAGTATATATTTGGATAAGCTATTCTTGTTTTAATAGGTACATTGTCGAATATTATTAGCACATATGTTTTTTGGGGATGTTAATTTCTAATTCTTATCTTTAACAATAGATGTCTGCCACTCCTGCTGACCTTGAGAAGACTGGTAACCTACCTGTGACTCCTCGATTGATCCTGCTTGGTAAGTATATGAAATATGACATGTCTGCATGTTCACTAAACAAGGATCACACTCTAGGCTGGCTGGCACAACTTTTTACCATTAGGAGAACATCCAGCTTTATGTGCCTCATTCTGGCCACTGTATAAAAAAAGTTTGATTAAAGTGTACTTTTTTAAACTGAAGAAAATATTTTATGTGATGCCTGAACGAGTTTGTGCTGTTTAGTTTGCATATCATAACCTTAGTGGCTTGTTGGCTAAAATATTGAAACTGCAAGGTTTGTTGTCTTGGAAGATATGAAAATTATATGATTTTGTCAGGGCTTGCATAATATTCTCACTGCCTTTTCTATGTTAGCTCTCCAAGGATAATAGTTTATAACATAATCTGTACACTCCTTTAAGGTCCAAGTGATACTCAAGGGCAGTGGATGAAACAATGGATGATCAGCTTGGAGGGCAGAATAATCTGCGAGGGTGTGCAACCAACCTTTCTCACTGGACTTGCTGCTTTGTTTTCACTGTATTACATCTTCAACCTGCAATATCAAGAGGAAGCAGCATCCACACTGGAATTCCTTCAAAGGAAAATTTACTTTTGTCTTTCAATAATATGGTAATAATAGTATTTTTAAAAAGTAAAGTTAAAGTTTCTGGATCTTTAAAGGTTTAAGCTGTAAGTTTGGTAACACTTCATAACATTAGCTAATGTATTAAATAACAAGTTGTTACACTACTGTGTAAATCTTTTAAATCTTGTTTTATTATTAAAGTTTTAAGACATTGATCACAGAAAGTCTTCCCTTATTATTTTTCAGACGATTTGTTGGAATAAATCCGTAAAAAGGAACCAAGGCTGCAAAAGGAAAAGTGACATCTAAAAAGACTGGGAAAACTGTTCAAAAGAAGACCATGACAGTCAATCTGAAAGTGTCAAATCTTTTAAAAACATTGATGGGCTTTGAGTGGCACTTTATTTAAAATGTTTTTTGTTTTACAGTGGTTTGTATATACTGTTATATATTTTTTTGTATTCTACTTTTTATATCAAGAAAGGACTGGTGTTTGATAAAGCCTTTTGTTGATTTATTTTACTTATATATATTGTTTTTTTTTTGTCCCTGAAGCTTGATTTGAAGCTTGTTTATTATTTAATGTCAAGTTGAGGCATTTCGAAATTGTGTTTGTTTTCTTAAGCAATCTTTGTATTTCTCCATGTTATGGGTGCTTATTTGTTGCACCATAATTTATGCACTCGAAAATATGATGGCTTGCATTTTTCACATTTTTTTGGCACAACAAACAATTAATATAATGTTAAATTGAAATAAAGAAGGACTAAAACAATAAGTTGGCCTTATTTATTTTGTTTTACACAAATATAAAATGCTGGGTATAATAGCATTTGCAATTTAGAATAATTGGGTTGTGATTACAATGTAAATTAACAGCTATATACTGCTAAATAACATCTGTATGCTGTAGCTAAAAAAACAGCATCTTGCTGTTAATTTTAATAACAGTATCCCACTGTATTTTAACAGTGCAATGCTGGCAACCACAGCTGCCAGTAGATTACCGTTTTTTTACAGAATTTTTTTTTTACAGTGCAGTATCTTTTTTGGACAGTTGACACTCTAGTACTGCATAATGAATGTATGTAAACAGTTGTTAATATATAGCTAGTTATGTCTGTCATGTATGGTAACCTCTGAACCACAAGGCAGAATGTTCTGGAATATTACCCACCATCATTTTGCTGAGTAAGTAGCATTCATAGATAAAACAGTCAAAATATATTTTTCCTAAACATAAAAGATTGATGACTCACAATAAAAGTTAGCAATTTCAAAATATAATATGTTGATTCTTTAGAAATACAACTCATATACGACCAAAGAGGTAACATCATAAATCTGCATAAAATTATATAAATATTCTATTCTTCATCTACTGATTGTGCTCACAATTGTGTGATATAAAAATATAACAGATTATATTTTACACATAATTTGATTCAAGTGTCATGAAAAAATAAATGTTTCTCATTCCCAGATTCAGTGTTTATATGTACAGTATCAATGTACATAAAGTAAAGTTCAAGATAAACTTGAAAACAGGATTCATAGGAGTTCTGTATTTCAGAATTTCACAAGAGCAACACAACTATATTTTTATTGCTCTGAGCATGTAAAACTATTCTATAAGATGTACTATAAAGTCTGGCATTTTACACCATCCTGCGGATGTGGCTATATTGGATGACAGCACTTTTTGTACTTTTTATATAGGCAAAAGATGGTAAAATAATCTCAAAGCCTTAGATCTGATACAGGGGAGTAGCTAAGGTTTAATACATTTCTAGAGTAAAAAGTTCTTTACAAAAAATACAATAAGTGCTGTATGCTTGAGACCTACACATAACAAAGTGTAACCATCCACCACAAAACTCTCAGGGTAAAAGTAGTAGCCACAAATGTAATGATACTGAAAACTAACAGACAGACAATCTGCACAGCTACTTACGGTCACACATTACTGATGCTCTCACAGGGCAAACTATCAGTGAAGCATCCTAGTCCTTCCAGTACCTGTGATCCAGCCTTCTTTTCCCAGCCTCTTTGAATTTGCATTAGTCTTCGATTTACACAGGGCAGAAGAAGGCACAATTTAGAAAGCAGAACTATGCAAGGTATTACAAGAGTCAGGGTGAAGGTAGGTGGCAGGTAAAATTTATATCGATTTTTATCAAATGCTCTCTTCCATCCATATAACAAAGTATGTAGTGTAGCAGTCATAAGGGCAACATATCCAAGTCTTGACTGCAAAATAAAAGGTTAAAATGGATATCATTAACATGGCACAAATCATTACTAACATGATCAAAGAACTTTCACAAATGGATACCATAGATTACAAAACCAGGATACATACGTTGTGTCTTGAGAATACATACAAGTACCACAATGCTCGGTTGAAATCTCAACCCAGATATTGTCTGATTCTATTATGCAAGGGCAGCACGGTGACACAGCAATTGGTACCACAGACTCACAGTTGCAGTACTGTATTGCTGTCTGTGGTGATCTTGTACATTTTTCATTTGTCTTTGTGAGGTTTCTCTGGGCCCTCTGGTTTCTTTTCATATCCCAAGGACATGCAGGTTAGGTTCAAATTCTTTAATGGCCTGGTGTGAATGAATATTGCAGTGTGCATGTGTGTGCCTTGTGATAGATTAGCATCCCATCTGAGGTAAAGTCCTGTTTAGGGCCTGGTGCTATCAAGATAGGGTCCAGCTTTGCATGAATCAGCATTGGGATCAGATAAAATAAACAGACTTTTAATGCATCCACATACTTGGAGGCTTGTCTTGGGATTTACAACATAAAACCCATGCCATGTCTTTCCTATGCAGATTTCTTAAATTTGGTGTGTTCTGCTAACATTCAGGGACCATATGCTTATGGTCTTTCTCAAACTATTAAAAGTACAGCATTCGTTAATAGATATCTCACTACTTTACACATTCATGGTGTTTATATTTCAGAAAAAGCAAGTCAGATAAAAAAAAACACCAGATCACACACATGAATGCAAATTTCCTATGGTGTAGGACAAAGTGAGCATTGCCCGTTTTGCTAGGCTCTCAGTGGCCTATTAAGAAAGCAGACAGGATTGCAGAAATTTAGCTGCACCTGCTGTCTAGCTAAACTGAGGCTCTACCAATGTTTTGTCTGTTTGCTTTTTGAATTACCTTATAATAAAGGTGTTAATTAAAGATAAGCAGACACATCTATAAAGACAGCTACAGACCAAAGGTGCTCAGAGTACATTCATTTTAAGCTTTTAACTATAGTACTAGGGTGTTGTACTGTGTTAGCCATTATGAATGTAGAGAACAGCCAAGCAAAATGACACCTTTTATTGGCTAACTAAAAAGATTACAATATGCAAGCTTTCAAGGCAACTCATGCCCCTTCTTCAGGCAAGATGTAATCAATGATTAGATTACAATCAATGATAATCTCAATGAGATTAAGATGAAGAAGTGGGCTGAGTTGCCTCAAAAGCTTGCATATTGTAATCTTTTTAGTTAGCCAATAAAAGGTGTCATTTTGCTAAGCTTTTAACTAGAAAAACAATGGGTTTCATTGGAGAGTAGCAAGCAGAAACACTGCTGAACAATGGCTTAGTCTAATGGACAACAAAACACACCTATAAGTAGACACTGAATTTGCAGCTGAAATGGGTGTTTATCCAATTACCAGAGTCTATACCAGGGGTAGGCAATGTCGGTCCTGGTGAGCCGCAGTGGCTACAGGTTTTCATTCCAACCCAATTGCTTAATTAGAAACCAATCATTGCCAATCTCAGACCTTATTTAATTTTATGGCTTGTTAGTCTGTGCAATGTAAGGCTCTTATATCGTAGATTTTTTTCCTTTCCAAGGATATCATCCAAATGATTTGAGGTTCTCCAACCTTAATTGCTTATTTCAATCTTATACTGCTGCATTCAGTGTTTTAATTGCTCCTTATTAGCAATAAGATGTAAAAGACAAAGCAGCCAGCAGTTCTCCAGCTAGCTTTTTTCCAATTACATCTGTGTGTGTTCATCATGCACTGCTTGATTTAATAAAACACTTAATAGAAAAATGTGACAGACTGAAAATGATCTGTTTTAGGCTTCAAATCATTTGGATGATATCCTTGGAAAGGAAAAAAATCTACGATATAACAGCCTTACATTGCACAGACTAACAAACCATAAAATTAAATAAGGTCTGAGATTGGCAATGATTGGTTTCTAATTAAGCAATTGGGTTGGAATGAAAACCTGTAGCCACTGCGGCTCACCAGGACTGACATTGCCTACCCCTGGTATACCTTCCTTTACAACCTGGCACATGCACTTCTCCATTTACTTTAGATCAAGAAGCCGACCCATTCCATTTGGAGCAAGAAGATGACCTACTCTGTTGGGAGAAAGAAAACATTTTCTGGTGTAATGGAAGCTGCTCTACTTAAATCCTTGGAGCTGGATGCGGCGAACTAAGAACTAAGATCACTCTTAACTTCTGCGCCAGTGACTGAATACAGGCTTAAAAATATTGAGAAGCAGCCTTAACACTAGAATTAGCAAATCTTACGAAAAACTCAGAAATCCGGCCCACTTAAATCCGATCGCACCTCTCCATCAGCTTCTTTTGTCTTGTAAATGTGTCGATAATCCCAAGCAGCCTGCTACACCATCCCCCCCACCGCTTTAGAAATGGCCAAAACCTCTCCCAACTGAAGCCTTGTTTATCAGGGAGTCCTAGAGCTGTATAGGCTAAAAAAATATTTTGTTATTTGGAACACATGCATTTCAGGTGTGTTCCATGTCTACAAAGATCTACTGCCTATGTAAGTGTAGGATGACAGAAATGTTGGAACACACCTAAAAGACAAACGTTTTCCATGTTTTAGTACTAATGACAAAATTTTGACATGAAGTGTATAATGTGTGAAGACTGAAGTCCAAATTTCAAATAAGCAATTTCATAAAAGGTACAAGTATAACAGAACAAATGCGCTTTTTTTCCCCCAAGACTATAACCAAAAGAAAAAGATATCGGCTTAGTGTGGCTTGTTATCTTGACTTCTTTGGTAGTATAGTGGTAAGAGCCGGTGACTCCTATTCAGAAGGTCCCGGATTCGAGCCTTAACATTTCCCAAAATAAACGTTTTGAGTAGTGAGCTGCTCAGTATTGTTACTATTATACAACAAAAACATACTACATTTGATTTGATTTGTAACAGTCGGTGTAAATGTATGGTACTTGCAAAGGTTAGCATTTTTTTTAATTCAGTTTTATTCTCTCAGTCGCGTTCACACTCGCTCCGATCTGACACTGCTGTTGTCAAGTAAAGACGTGCTATAACAGAGGTGAACTCAGATCGGAGAAAGAGAACAGAAGCCATCCCCTCCCTGAGAATGCAGTTAGACTTCTTTTTTGGGCACATACACCGTCCAGATCTAAACACTAGCGTGGAGAGGTGTTCACGTATAAGATCAGCTCACTATTCAAAACGTTTATTTTGGAAAGCATTAAGACTTGCAACCCAGGACCTTCTGAGTAAGAGTCAGTTGCTCTAACCACTATACTACCAAAGAAGTCACGATAACAAGCCACACTAACCTGATTTCTTTTTTTTTGGGTTATAGTCTTGGGGAAAAAAAACGCATTTGTTCTGTTATACTTGTACCTTTTGTGAAAGTGCTTATTTGATATTTGGACTTCAGTCTTCACACATTATACACTTCACGTCAAAATTTTGTCGTTAGTACTAAAACATGGAAAAAGTTTTGTCTTTTAGGTATGTGTTCAACATTTCTGTCATCCTACTCTTACATAGACAGTAGATCTTTGTAGACACGGAACACACCTGAAATGCATATGTTCCAAATAACAAAATATTTTTTTAGCCTATACAGCTCGAGGTACTACCTGACTCCCTGATAAACAAGGCTTCAGTTGGGAGAGGTTTTGGCCGTTTCTAAAGCGGTGGGGGGGGATGGTGTAGGAGGCTGCTTGGGATTATCGACACATTTACAAGACAAAAGATGCTGATGGAGAGGTGCGATCGGATTTAAGGTGGGCCGGATTTACGAGTTTTTTCGTAAAATTTTGTAATTCTAGTGTTAATCCCTTAAGGGATTTTGCACCTTAACTCTTACCCCAG
Organism: Erpetoichthys calabaricus; assembly: GCF_900747795.2. NCBI lineage: Eukaryota > Metazoa > Chordata > Cladistia > Polypteriformes > Polypteridae > Erpetoichthys > Erpetoichthys calabaricus. The sequence continues at coordinate 183,378,568 of NC_041401.2, forward strand.
AAAAAGTTGTACTATTTCCTATTAAGATGCAAAGGACATGGTTAAAGTCTAACAGTGAGCCGAGGAAGACAACATAACACTATAGAAAAAAGGCCACAAGGCAAAGACAAAGAATGCACTCTACTACAAGCAAAGTTCTTCACTTGAACCTGTGCATTAGAACACAGGCAATCTGTCTGTGATGTCACACTAAAATTCCAAAAGTAAAAACACTAAACAAAAAAACTTGTTCAATCCTTCTCAAAAACCTGTAAACAAATGAAAAACACCCAACTTGTGTTATATTTCTGTTTGTCTCATCTATCTTGCTTCCATTTGTTCCGCTGATATATAAGCAGTTGTCATATTTTTGTTACCCCAGTGTTTACCAATAAACTGTGTTATACAGTTTCTTAAAAGTAGAGTACTTAATTTATCTTGCAGTACATCTAATGGCCAGAAAACCCACCTACAGAGAAACGTAAGGAAAATAAAATAGAAGCCTAACAGAAGTTTATAATTATTTACTAGCATTGATTAAGGCAAAATCAACAAATAACTGAGCAAATACATAAAACATTTCTAAAGCAGAACTTTACAAGAAGGTCCTCTTAGAGAAGAGGCAAAACCATAATTAATATCCCTTGGAAGATTCTTGTACAGAAGTCAAAAATATTTTAATCCCAACTGTTACCTCTAATTCTAAAGTAGAAATAAGGAAGGGTTGCTCTGTAGCAGTCCTGGGCAATTGGTCCTTTAAATTAAATAATTGGGCATTAGGAATATATCACATGAGACAACATTCGTAAAAGGTTACCCGTTTCAACAATCTCCTTAATCCACGTCAGCACCGCAGGGGAATAGCATCTATTCCAGAAGTACTCAAAACAGGAAACAGCCTTGGACTGGGTGCTAGTCAATCTCAGGGTCCAAGATTCAAATATTTGTAAAAAAAGTATAAAAACAAAGCTAATTTTAACAGAATGAATATTACCTGAATAAAACTAAATTCTCTCCAGCTAAGGGCACTTCCCACAGATGGCAAAGAGCTGATTGCAAGCAGTGACAGCATACCAAGTGCCATAATTCCACAGGAGACATACAACTCCATTCTCCAGACCTCTTCTTCTACCCAGGCATTTTCTTTGCCAGCTTGTACCTGCAATCAGAGAGGACATTTGCACAAATAAAACACATTGGTAAGATAATTATCCACTCAGATTGAGCATGCAGGGAAAACAAATCTCTTCATGTTGTACCACATTCAATGCCAGCTATTGCTACTGGGATTGCTTTTGACCCCTCAAAACTATAAATTGGAAATCCATCTTAAAAATGCATAGAAGGAAGAAATTACCTAACATACGGCAAGTTTTTCAAGTTAATATCTACAATACAATTTTCACATCTAGGCAAATGTCATTAATAAATTTAAAGTAGGTTCCATGTGTTTCTCAAAGCTCAGACAGAAAGATAAGATTGATAAAATATTAAGGTAAATTTTATGAAGTGAGACAAAATTACATGATCCTTTTACAGTTACTCTTTCATTAGTTCCTACAAACTGCGTTTCCAAAAACTGGATGGGATGTCTGTCCATTAGAGCACACACATTATGCACAAAACCACATTCACATTTACTCCTACCAGGCAAGTCCAGAGGTGTCAATTAATCATATCTCTACAGCTTTTGAATTTTGGAAGCCATAGGAGTTCTAGAAGAATGCAAGGAACAGAAGAATGTATAAAGTTCACATACAGTATAGGCTGCCTGTATTGGAGTCCAGAACACCAAAGCTGTACAAGCTTATTATAAAATATGTTCTATATCACACTTGACAATTTGCTTTAGTGTGGAAACTTATGCCAATTTCTTAGTCTGCCTTTTAACATGTATGTAATATCCTTTGAACTGCAGAAAATGACAAATAACCTTTGCTCCTTTGTTGATAGTATAATATGAGAAAATGAGAATATATTCCAGAAAGAATTACAGTGGTGTGAAAAACTGTTTGCCCCCTTCCTGATTTCTTATTCTTTTGCATGTTGGTCACACAAAATGTTTCTGATCATCAAACACATTTAACCATTAGTCAAATATAACACAAGTAAACACAAAATGCAGTTTGTAAATGGTGATTTTTATTATTTAGGGAGAAAAAAAAATCCAAACCTACATGGCCCTGTGTGAAAAAGTAATTGCCCCCTTGTTAAAAAATAACCTAACTGTGGTGTATCACACCTGAGTTCAATTTCCGTAGCCACCCCCAGGCCTGATTACTGCCACACCTGTTTCAATCAAGAAATCACTTAAATAGGAGCTGCCTGACACAGAGAAGTAGACCAAAAGCACCTCAAAAGCTAGACATCATGCCAAGATCCAAAGATATTCAGGAACAAATGAGAACAGAAGTAATTGAGATCTATCAGTCTGGTAAAGGTTATAAAGCCATTTCTAAAGCTTTGGGACTCCAGCGAACCACAGTGAGAGCCATTATCCACAAATGGCAAAAACATGGAACAGTGGTGAACCTTCCCAGGAGTGGCCGGCCGACCAAAATTACCCCAAGAGCGCAGAGACGACTCATCCGAGAGGTCACAAAAGACCCCAGGACAACGTCTAAAGAACTGCAGGCCTCACTTGCCTCAATTAAGGTCAGTGTTCACGACTCCACCATAAGAAAGAGACTGGGCAAAAACGGCCTGCATGGCAGATTTCCAAGACGCAAATCACTGTTAAGCAAAAAGAACATTAGGGCTCGTCTCAAAGATTGCCAAGACTTTTGGGAAAATACCTTGTGGACTGATGAGTCAAAAGTTGAACTTTTTGGAAGGCAAATGTCCCGTTACATCTGGCGTAAAAGGAACACAGCATTTCAGAAAAAGAACATCATACCAACAGTAAAATATGGTGGTGGTAGTGTGATGGTCTGGGGTTGTTTTGCTGCTTCAGGACCTGGAAGGCTTGCTGCGATAGATGGAACCATGAATTCTACTGTCTACCAAAAAATCCTGAAGGAGAATGTCCGGCCATCTGTTCGTCAACTCAAGCTGAAGCGATCTTGGGTGCTGCTACAGGACAATGACCCAAAACACACTAGCAAATCCACCTCTGAATGGCTGAAGAAAAACAAAATGAAGACTTTGGAGTGGCCTAGTCAAAGTCCTGACCTGAATCCAATTGAGATGCTATGGCATGACCTTAAAAAGGCGGTTCATGCTAGAAAACCCTCAAATAAAGCTGAATTACAACAATTTTGCAAAGATGAGTGGGCCAAAATTCCTCCAGAGCGCTGTAAAAGACTCATTGCAAGTTATCGCAAACGCTTGATTGCAGTTATTGCTGCTAAGGGTGGCCCAACCAGTTATTAGGTTCAGGGGGCAATTACTTTTTCACACAGGGCCATGTAGGTTTGGATTTTTTTTTCTCCCTAAATAATAAAAACCACCATTTACAAACTGCATTTTGTGTTTACTTGTGTTATATTTGACTAATGGTTAAATGTGTTTGATTATCAGAAACATTTTGTGTGACAAACATGCAAAAGAATAAGAAATCAGGAAGGGGGCAAATAGTTTTTCACACCACTGTAAGTCTTAATAGTGGAAAAAAACTCTAAAATGCTTGCTTCATTTTGTTAGGCCTCATGAGCCATGGAGTGCTTTGTTTTCTTATGTGTTTAATACTGTAATACCAAAACAAACAATAAAACCCACTTTCGTTCCCTGTGATTATGCACCTAAGTTGCTTAAGTTTATGAAATATTTCTTTTTAGAAATCAAACACTACAATGAAAATAGAGAATGTGTTACTTCAAAGGAGGTGGTTCAAAACCCATACAGCCAATAAAATAATCTGGATAATTACCTGTTTATATGCATCGTTTAATAGCTCGTAGCGAGCTGATCTACGCATTGGGAGGCACAGGCTATAAACAGCATGCAAGACTGCTGCATAAAAACTCAGAAGACCAAGTTGCTTTCTGTGTTTGAGCCACTGATCCAGCCAGTCAGGGAAACGTTTATACTTAGTGTTGTTCTTCAGCTGAAGAAATGCTGCTAATATTCCTGGTAGGTAAACAAGGGAAAGCAAGACATAGGCTACACAAGGCAGTGTGACATTCATAAGTTCAATTGGCATTTTGTAAAAAGCATTTTGATTTTTGGTTAGATATGGATGCAAAACAGATATGATAAAGTTATAGAAGTAAAAGAAAATAAAAAGACCAAATGAAACCAAAAATGGTTTTTTCCAGCTAGGAAAAAGGCGCAAAGGGAAGGATTCTATATCACGGGCACATGACAAGGAACCCATATCAACTGGGATGAATCCCATAGTACGAGCAATTTGACAGACTTTAGCACTGGCATCTCTGTTGTCACTGCAGATGAACACCTGTGAAGAAACATAAAATAAAATGTTACAATTGGCATATTGGTACATGTGGCTGCATGTTCATTCGAGTATCCTTTATGTTACGACAATCTTAAAAGGGCTATATAAATAAAGTTCATTAAATTCTAGGTGGTTTGTGTAATAAAAGGCTCATGTTTCCCTGAAAAATGCCCAGTGTCTCAGCTTGTAAATGAATTAACAATTTAACCTACATGAATATCCGGTTCAAATGACAAGAAAGGTGCAGTTCCACTTGCAACCAACAACAAAAAAATTCCATTGGAAAAATACGCTGAGAATAAATGTTGGTGTGAAGAACTACACCCTAAATGATTCCATACAGTTTGAAGATCCTAAAGCCTTGACCATAGAGCTATTTTTACAATGGACAAAACAGAATGTACAAATTTGTAACAATGAAACACATATTGTACAAACTCAAAAAAAGTTATGAAGCAACACAATTTGATATCTCTTACTGCCTTGTGGATAAAGCATTCCATGTTAGAGGGTTACAGTAATCAGTGGTGATGTACTACACTGCTATGAGGCATGACATACTGAGTTCAAAAACAATACTATAAAAAATAAATGAATAAACAAAATACTATACATAGTGGCTTTAAAATGTATCATGTGGCCAGATATAGGCAAGCCATTGTCAGTTGAAAAAAAAATCCTAAGTACCATAACATGTAATAAGAAAAACTACCATTACACTAATTACTTTGCTACCTTTCATGTTACGGATTTCACTGTGTGTGATATACTTGCAAGTCAGGCCATAAGCAACTCAATAAGTGATCAGTAAAAAAATGTTTCAGACTTGATTGCGGATGATATGACGATCAATGCATTTAAAGTCAGCTAAACAATAAAAAACACTAGAAGGAACTCTTGAGAGAATAAGGAATCGCCATACAAAACGTTCAAAAGCCATGGCACTGTTAGTTTAAAAGACTGACAACAAGAATCATACTTTAGTTGTTCTGTTATAAAGTAACCTTTTATTATATGTTTATGAAACAAGCTTCTATATGTGCAACTCAAATAGCCAAAGGATAAATTAATTCACTTTAAAATATACATTACCTGCTTATTTCCATCTCTGGGACCAGACTGCAGAGCCCAGGCAGAAATAACATTAAACCCCTTCACAACAATGGAATCTGGGAAGAGCGATGCCAAGTACTCTGCATTGGATTCCGTCTGATGTTTCAGGTCAGTGCTGTTACTTACATCTACTAGTACTTTTCCAGCAAGAATAGATTTTAGTTCCAAGAGTGTAAAATAATGCTCCTTGAAGACAGCTATAAAGATTAACTCAGTCTGGTTGACAGCATTCAGTTGTGTAGTTACTTCAGCTGCTTGAGGGAAAAGTCCAGCATTTCGTTTTGGGTTTCTGCTTCCAACCACAACTTTAAATCCTGAACAAATCAGTCTGGTTGCTAAAGATCGAGCAAAGTCTCCACTTCCCAGTATACCTATAGCCATTTTGCTTGTGGAAGTAAAACTTGGTACACCTTCTGAAGAGGTTCTCAAAAGAGGTTTGGCCATGTCTCCCTGAGTCATTCTTTTTAACCTATAATAAAAAAGCAGCCTGAATTAGTCAAAGCATGACAAACAGGATCTCGATTTAAAATATATGACCTAATCTAATTATATTGTGGTACACCAGAAAGTAGATTACAGATAGGAAGTAATTTCATAAACCATATTTGTCTTAAAAAGATAGCCAGTAAAGATAATTGGACATTGCTACACAGAATAGTCAGCTAACAAGAGTAAACAAGTTCTTTAAGTGTTGTGTGTGCAGTATTAAAAACTAATATAGTAGATGGGATATTATGTATTTTCAGTATCCTCATTTTATTTATGTCATGAAATATTTGTGATCACATAAACATTTTTTTTCATTCGCTAACAAAGGATAGAGACTCTCTATGTTTTTATAGCTGAAGACACAGTATTAATCATAAAAAAGTTTCATGTGTCCATGTGAATAATGGTAATAATTAGCACAATCCTTATGAATAGCAGATTCAAAAATGTTATTCACTGATAAACAATTATAAGTAAAAATCGTTGAAAAAGTACTTTTGAGTTTCTTAGGCTAACTTCATTAAATGTCAAAAACATTTGAAAAAAGAAAAACAGAAAACAAGACACCAATGAGGAGATATGATTACACACAAACACCCATATCTCTACATGTGTAAGTCATAAATCGCTCTTATTATTATTATTATTTTTAATAATGCACTGCTTTGTGTTGCAAGCTACCGAGTTGAAGCACTCAGGTACTGTTACTTCTTATCATAAGCAGGGTGGAAAAATATACTGTACTGCATTTAGTAATTTACAATATTGACCTTTGGAGTCATTGTAAAACATCAAGGTAGAAACACAATTTCCTCTTTGAGGAAACAAAAATTCAATTAATTAATCCACTTAATCCACACAATTGAAGAGTTTCTTACATCAATGGTCTCTTCAGTATAACAATACCTGCGATCAAGTTTCACCCAACAATGTCTCAAAATGCAATATGGGAGTATTTGGTACTGGTTGTGCAAGTTCGGAAATCATTCAACATAGTGAATAAAATGATAATGGAATTTGCAACAAATATTGAAAAAGTAAAAGAAAAGCAAAAGCTACCAGTGATGCCTTAACACGTGTTTGATCACACAACCCTCTGCAGTGCGATCCTGGGGTGATGAAGTTTTGTTTGCTCTAATCTGTTGCTGTGCCCTCTCAGGCATATTTTGTGTGCATTGAAAATAATTTGGGCTTTCTTTGTATTGTAATCACACTTCTGCCTCCCATGAAAATCCAGTGCCCCTTACTAATTTTGTCCTAGCGCCAACCTGGCTTTGCAATCCATTTTTTTATACATGTAATCATTTCAAGAGGGTCTCGTTACCAATAAAATGTATCCTTCTAAAAAATCATAATAGTAAGCCAGTGGAACGATCTTATGAGCACCTGTGCTTACATCAAAATAATACATAAAATTACCTAAACAATTAAAATACTTTACGCTAAGGCAACATAAATAACAATTACTCATATTATATCAAAAAAATAAAACACATTAAAACTATGTACAGAAAGTGATGAGACAAGTATACCAGTGTGTCTATTACTGTTTATTGAATTGTAGTCCACACAAATACTAATATTGCATACAGTATGACCAAGCTCTCAACTTTAGGTGTATCACTCTTAATGACAATTGAGTGTATAAATTAAGAAGACTCACAGATTTACCAAACTGGTCACAATGTAGGATTACTGGCCTGGTGACTAGAACATTATCTTTCTAGATGCATTATCAGGTGCATTACAGCAGTTTTTACTGTTATTGCTTAGCATCCAATACAATTTTTAATTTTCTAGGATGAGAGATGGCATAAATGATTTACATTTGTCAACATCCATACTAGTTTCAATCTAGATATATGAAATGCAAAGGTCTGTCCATTTGTCACCTGATTACTCTCAAACTAATGGGGCTAAAACCTTGATGTTAATTGAAAGCTTATGACCTGATACGTTTTGAAGATTCAGAACATTTTAGGTAGCGGCAGCCTTGGCAAAATGACCTGTGGTCATGTGTTTATTAAAGCAAAATAATCGCAAAGACAACTGATATGGCAAAAAGAAAAAAAGGAGTAGTCACATCTGCTGGCCATCAAGAAGCAAACTGCAGAAGCTGAATAAATGAAAACAACAACATAATAGGAATATGAACAGGAAGAATAGCGACACCAAACCAGAGAAGCTGATTATTTGACAAAAACCAACATAACTGGAAGAAGCAGAAGAGAAGCAACATCTGTTGACTGTTGACGGCTCATATGCATGCAAGATAAAGTCCAGGATACAGAATACAAGAATGCCCCCAGACACAGAAATAGCCACGTCAAATAGCCGGAACCTCTGAACATATGAAAGCATTGCTTTTACATCCTTACATTGATTTTTCTTTGAAACCCACTACTTGGCAAAGTTACATGAGCAATGTGATCAATGACAAGCTGTACTTTTAAATGATGAGAACCAAAGAATGTGTTACCAAAATAGAGAAGTTCCGCTTGCTCTATCTGAGCCAATAGAACTAATAAAATACATTATGACTTCTAGAGGAACTGAAAGAAGTGACTAAATAAAAAAAAAATATCAGAAGTATCAACAGCTCCTTATCTTTAACTTGGCTTTTATATGTATTTATTTTAAGACCATAGGTCTGTGTGTTTCACTTGTCAAAGGAATACAAATGTGAATATATACTGGATTCATCTGAAGCAATTAAACTGACCCTGAAGACTTTAGAAACCGGTAATTCCCAACATGGGGTGCACGCCCCACTGGGGGGCAATTTGATTTTTTAGGGGGCAATTCGAGAATTTAGGTACGTTAATTTATAAAATGAAAAAACAGAAATTCATTGTTAAAAATGATAGAAAAAAAATAAACAATTTTTATTTTTTACAGAGACATTTATATATTTATATAAACATAGTAGGGATGGTGAAGAGCCCTTTAATTTATGATTTTACAACCGGCACTGGTTTTTCTACTTAGAAATAGTTTTTACCATTAAAATAATATGAATTGTAACAATGATTATAAAATTTTGCAATATAATAAAAATATAAAATGATCGAAATATTACAGAAAAAGCTGTCATTAAAGTTATTTTATATTTATGAATATCACGTCACTTACTATATGTTTTCAAAACTGTATTTGCTGTATTTTCATATTACTTCATATTATATATTTTTTTTAACAATTTCTTAGTGATTTCTTTGTCAGAACTATCCTTTCCCTCTTTTGTTTCCATGTTCTTAGGAAGCTTGTTTAGACCATATTAATGACATTATGGGCTTCCTCCACATGAGTAGGAGTTCACTTTTTGAATAGGTAATAATAATAATATGTTACAGTGGGGGACATCGTGACTTTAGGTGGGGCACGGCCAAAAAAAGGTTGGAAACCACTGGAATAAACATATTGTGTTTTGTTATTGAATTATTTTTCTCACTAAATAATTGTCTTTCACTGTATGTCATTCTTCAGTCTTGTTCTGACATGTGGTGAAAATTACACCATTGTTAATGCTGACAGATTATGGAATGGTAAATATGTATTATAGCATTAAAGGATTATTTAAAAGCATTTTCCAAATTCATGTCAGCATTCTACATTTTTTCACATGAATCAAAATTTTGTCATATTCTTTTTTGACATACAATCCATGGTCAAATGGTTTTCTGAAACATCTGACAATGACAAAGAAAACACATTTATTGTAAATGAGAGCCATTAAACAATATCTTTCAAATATGCAAACTTATATACTGCTCTTGATTAGCAGTGAAATCAAAATCTCTTTTGATTTAACTTTAACCATTAAGGTATAAGTTTGAAATATGAATATGACACAAAAATATACCTTTTATTTGAGGACATTTCTGTGTACATGTAAAATAAGGTCACTTTTTTACATTGTATTCTCACATCAAAAACAGAACATGAGGCAAACCAAGTGCTTCTTTTTGGTCAGTTGTGTTCATTGATATGATAGAAAGAAAGAGAAATTAGCAACAAAGCTTTAGAATTATACTAGAGCTCTTATATTTGAGAGAAAACACTTGTAAGGTCTTCATTTTTGTCACTATAGCATAGATTAAAAACTCTGAAATGCTTTCTCCATTTTTTATGATCCTGAACATTCAATACTGCAATGAGCTTTAAATTGGCTTGAGACTTGTGTAACAGAGAGAAGATTCTTTGTAAAACTTGATGGCTGTGTTTCAAAAACATGAAACATTGAATATGGCATCCAGCAAGGATCACTTCTAGGTCCAGTACTCTTCTCACTTTACATTTTCCCTTTACGTCACCTCATCTCAAAACACAATGTAAAATACCACAGCTATGCAGATGACACACACCTTATTTATTCATTGGCTCAGATGATCCAAAGGCTCTAGACTGTCTTAACAGATTGCATAAACAGTATTATACAGTGGCTAAGTTGTAATTTTCTTAAATTAAATAAAGAGAAGACTGAACTACTTGTTGTCGGCTACAATAAAAAAGTGCAGAAATAAAAAAAAAAAAAAACTAGAAAAGTTGGAAATAAGAAAAAACTGAGATAAAAAAATTTTGGTTTTTGATTGAAAACTTTAATTATAAATCTAACATTAATTATGTCACCAGAATTACATTCTTTCATTTAAGAAGAATAGGACATGTTTGGTCCTTTATATCCTTAGAGCAGGGGTCTCCAATCACAGTCCTGAAGGGCCGCAGTGGCTGCAGGTTTTTGTTCTAACCCGGTTGCTTAATTAGAAAGCAATTCTGCCAATAATTTAATTTCATGGCTTGTTAGTGCTTTAACTCTGCTATGTCAGGTCATTCTCATATCTTTGAGTTTCTTCCCCTATCTAAGGATATCATCCAAATGATTTGAAGGCTAAAATAGATGAGCAATTCTCAATCATTCACTTTTTTCTCTTTACTTTCCTTCCAAGTATTTAATTAAACCAAATAATGCAAGATAAATACACACTGGCGTAAATGGTAACAAGCCAAATGGAGAAATGCTGGTCTCTTTTGTCATTCGCATGTTATTGCTAATTAGGATCCATTAAAAACTGAATGAATACAGCTGTTTAAGATGAAAATAAGCAATAAGCATTCAAAATCTTAATGAGCGAGACAACTAAAGTGAAGCAGAAGTGTTAATTGAGCAATTAGTGCTTCTTATTAAGCAATTGGGTTGGAGCAAAAACCTGTAGCCACAGCGGCCCTCCAGGACTTTGAATGGAGACCCCTGCCTTAGAGGATGCTAAAATGCTGATACATGACTTTGCCTGTAGTTGTTTAGATCAGGGGTAGGCAACGTCGGTCCTGGAGTGCCACAGTATGTGCAGGTTTTTGTTCCAACCCAGTTCCTTAACGAGAACTCAATTATTGCTGAAGAAGCACATATTGCTTAAGTGACATTTTAATGCTTCATTTTAGTGGTCTCGCTTGTTAAGGTTCTCCAACCTTAATTGCTTATTTCAATCTTAAACTGCTGCATTCAGTGTTTTAATTGCTCCTTATTAGCAATAAGATGTAAAAGACAAAGCAGCCAGCAGTTCTCCAGCTAGCTTTTTTCCAATTACATCTGTGTGTGTTCATCATGCACGGTTTGATTTAATAACACTTAATAGAAAAATGTGACAGACTGAAACTGATCTGTTTTAGGCTTCATATCATTTGGATGATATCTTTGGAAAGGAAAAAAATCTACGATATAAGAGCCTTACATTGCACAGACTAACAAGCCATAAAATTAAATAAGGTCTGAGATTGGCAATGATTGGTTTCTAATTAAGCAATTGGGTTGAATGAAAACCTGTAGCCACTGCGGCTCACCAGGACCGACATTGCCTACCCCTGTTTTACATCTTATTGCTAATAAGGAGCAATTAAAACACTGAATGCAGCAGTTTAAGATTGAAATAAGCAATTAAGGTTGGAGAACCTTAACAAGCGAGACCACTAAAATGAAGCATTAAAATGTCACTTAAGCAATATGTGCTTCATCAGCAATAATTGAGTTCTCGTTAAGGAACTGGGTTGGAACAAAAACCTGCACATACTGTGGCACTCCAGGACCGACGTTGCCTACCCCTGGTTTAGATTATTGAAGTGCATTCCTAACAGGTCTGTCCAAAAAAAAGTTCTAAACTGATTATAGTTGATTCAGAATGCAGCTGCTAGAATCCTAGCTAAAAAGAAATCTGGCGATATTGTGCTAGTATTAGTGTCTTTACACTGGCTGCCTGTGTTTTTCAAAATCAATTTTAAAATACTGCTAATTGTTTAAAAGGCTTTGACTAATCCTGCACCTTCATATACCTTGGAATGTTTGCCCCTTTACATTCTAAATCATATACTTAGATCCTCAAATTCTGCTTTGCTTGGTGAGAGTGGTGAGACTGCTTTTAGTTTCTACGCTCAAAAAATATGGAGAGATACATTAGACCAGTACAGTAAAGCTGTTTAGATGATGTCTTAGGACTTACTTTTAAAATCTGGCTTTTTGTTAAATTTAAGGCTAATCATATTGTCTTTTGTTTTCTCTCCGTATCTGGTGGTAGTCTGAAATTCCCAGAGGCTGGTGGAAGGTAGAAGGGCACTAAAGTCCTTTTCCTGATGATGTCCGCACTTGCTGACACTCATTTTTACTTCTTCTTTGTATCTTTATTTATGACAAAATGGTGGGATTTTGGTCACGGAACCCAGGAGGTTTTTCTGCTCTCCCCACTGATCCATCTAACCCTTAGTATGGTTACTTTTTTTTTTTTTTTTTTTTTAATTATTGGTTTTATTTGTTTCAACTGACTACCATTTGTAGCACACCTTGAATATCATGACATTTTCTACCACACTTAATCCAGACCAGGGTCACTTGGCACAAGGCAGGAACAAACCCTGGACAGAGCACCAGTCCATCGCAAGGCGTACACACAGGGCCACTTTAGAATCATCTGTTCACCTAACTTGCAGGTCTTTGGACAATGGGAGGTATCCAGAGCACCTGGAGGACACCCACACAGACACAGACAGAACATGCAAACTTCACGCAGATAGGATGCGGGAAGCAAACCCGGGTCTCCTTACTGCGATGCATTGCTTTCAGCTGGAAAGTTCCTATACACTCCAATCAACTTAATAACGTCCCATTTAAATGATGGGAAACCTGCTTCAGTTACATTGTTTCACATTCTTTCCAAGGGTGCCAACAATTGTGGCACATGTGTTTTTGTTACAAATAATTATTTCTTAATGAGGGTTTGTTTTTCTTTGAATTAACTTGTTTCAATGAAAACTCACAAACCCTGGTCTCCTTACTGCGAGGCAGCAGCACTACTACTATCCCACAGCGGCCTGCTGGCCAGCTTTCATTCTATATGTATAACTGTTGTTATAACTCATGGGAGTACTTACCCCGTGCATTCAATAACCAAACTACCAAAAAGATACCTTTATCAAATCAGTTATGTAGGAAAACACAATTATTTTTGCACTAATATCACTCACCGTTATCCCAAATATAACTAAGCAGTGGAGATAAATAGTGCTTGAATATGAGTTTCCATACCAGTTATACTTGTTTCTGAAATTCGGATAGCTTAATAGGTATTTTATGTAGTCTGCAATTGCTGACTAAAAACACATTTAGGAATAAAATTCCAAAAACAGGAACTACTTTCAGGAAGCACTTCAACCAGTTAATAATTAATGTAAAATTAAGACATGGAAAAAAAGCAATCCCTTTCATGAGAGATAATAATCAGAGATATAATATACAGTACATATAATACATATATAATAAAACTTTTTCCACAGAAAATTAAAGAGTATATAGACTACAATTTTACCGGTTTTGTCTTCTATATGTAATGAAAGGGCAAATTACTGTATGTTTGCAATGAAATACAGTCATGGCCAAAAGTTTTGAGAATGACACAAGTCTTGGTTTTCACAAAGTTTGCTGCTTCAGTATTTTTTGATTTTTTTGTCAGATGTTTATACTTAGGAAATGCTTGTAATTATACTTAAGTTTCAAAGGCTTTTATTGACAATTACATGAACATCCTCTGAGAGCAACTTCTCCCAACCATCCCAGAATAGTTTGGTGGCCCACAATGCCTTTTCCAGCATGATGGAGCACCAGGCCATAAAGCAAAAGTGAGAATTAAGTGGCTCGGGGAACAAAACATCGAAATTTGAGGTCCAAGGCCAGGAAACTCCCCAGACCTTAATCTCATTGAGAATTTATGGTCAATCCTCAAGAGGTGGGTGGACAAACACAAACCCACAAATTCTGACAAACTCCAAGCATTGATGATGCAAGAATGGGCTGCCATCAGTCAGGATTTGGCTTATAAGCTGATTGACAGACACCATGCCTGGGCAAACTGAAGAGGTCTTGAAAAAGAAAGGTGGTCCAACACTGCAAATATGGACTCTGTGCATAAACTTCATGTAATTGTCAATAAAAGACTTTGACACTTAGGAAATGCTTGTAATTCTACTTCAGTACACCATAGAAACATCTGACAGTAAGATTGAAAAACACTGAAGCATCAAACTTTGTGAAAACCTATACTTGTGCCATTCTCAAAATGTTTGGCCAAGACTGTACCTTCAACTTTGAACAAAGCGACACATTCTTTTAAAACCAGAGTCCTACTTCTTTCAGTGTTATTTGGTTTTATGTTTAATAGAAGCACTAAAACACTACCAGCATATTTACACGGCCATTTGAACAAAGAAAAACCAAATTTATACGATTAAATAATCATAGGGAATCTCATTCAACGATCACGAAAACAGTGGTAGAAAACAGAACACGAGCTGTGGCTTAAGCAAAGCACCCCGACTGTAGAATTTGTTCAAGCTTTTGTAAAGTTAGTCTTTTAAAATAATACTGTCGACAGTTCTCAGGAAGCGACAAGCAGGAGGGTCGGGGGGTGTGATGCTACATTAGTGCCAATCTATACATTTACGCGAAGGAAAGTTTCTCAATACTAAACCATTACATAATGAATACCGAAAAGTTAACAAAAGTTTGTAAAAAGTCAAAATGTTCCTACAATATCTAAAACTTAACGTGACTTTTAAATGATTTTTGTTTTCAGGATTTAGCCGTACGGCTGCCACACCGTAGACGCATATGCCAACTAAAAAAAGCAAGGCAAAACTTAAATTAGAAGTTGGGAAATACAATTTTAATAGAGTGAAATTGTAACAAAAACACCTACTTATTTGCCCACGTGACAGCTAGGGAGCGGAGCAAACAGAAGCCACTCACGTCACGTCAAACCCACGCCGCGGTCACCTTCCGTGTGGACTAGCGCGTCGTGCAGTAGAGCCTGCGCATGCGCAATATCTCCGCGCCTACTTGTCTGAAAGTTTCCCTGTGATTGTTCCCGCCCCTAACCCCCCCTCCACCCCGGTTGGCGCGCCAGTCTGAAGAATGAAAGCTGGCCAGCGGGCCGCAGTTTTGCTCATTCCGATAGCACAGCATCAGTAACGGTCAACTTCTCTCCTTCTTGAGGACAAGTCACGCTCCACCTAAATATGCTGTGCCCTGCCTCTCCCTGTTAGGCAAAGATAAGAGGGCCGGGATGCAATTACTCGGGTCTTTCTAACGCCGACATTGTTAACAGGGCTTCTTTATGGCTACGACAACAGCTGATAATGACTGATAAGCGGCCTTGTGCTAAAACTAAATAATGTCAAGAAAGTTAGCCTTTCTTATAAAGATAGATAACCAAACACTTGTGCAAACATAATTTAAATTGTAAACGCTGGATGTATATTGGTGTTTGGCTGGAGGATGTGCAATGATTTAAAACGCTGGTACTTGTGTACTGTATGTGTTGTGAAGCCCCAACTTACTCTTCCGCGAGGTTGAAGTAAGGTAAATATTCGATTCCAGCCAGCACATTATTCACATAACTTGGCTAGCTGGTTACCCATAGAGAGCCTTAATAGCAACATAAAATATTCTGCATTTTAGATATTACATTTTGTGATTAAGGTGGATTCGGCTTTTGAAAACATCAAAATCCCACATTTTGGAAATGTATAGATACAAATAAGTTCCATCATGTTGAGCCACCGTAATTTTCGTGCCTTTGTGACACGACAGACGCCTTTGTTAACTTGCACCTAAGTTTTGCCCGGCTCCATGCGGGTCCATCAGTCAAACTGAATGGCAAAGTTGGCATACTGTCATATCTAATGAATGGGACTGTGATGTTTAACAGGCACTGTAAATGGTTAAATGGCTTTGGTCACCCTAATTTTCAGTTTCATGTCAAGGACGGTGTCTTTTTTAAAGTGCATTTCATTTACCTGGGTGAAATTCATTGGCAAAATTGGTGGTTGCCTATATTTAATTAATATGCTTTGCTATTAAATTTAATGAGCAGTGTAAAATGTTAAAAGCGTTGGGCCATGCTAATTTACATGGTTCTGTGACAAGACAAATGTATTGGTTAAATTGCAGTTGATGGTCAATTTGACTGGTAAAGTTGGTACATTCCAATATTTAATGAATGGGACTATAGTATTTAATGGACACTGTAAATGGTTAAATTGTGTTAAACCTCCCTAATTTTCACAATTTTGTAATAAGAGTACTGCCTTTGTTAAATTGCTTTTGTGTTTTGCCCGGCTCAATGCGATTATCTGGGTCAAGTTAACTGGCAAAGCTGGCACTTTCCCACATCAAATGAATGTTTTAATGGACATACTAAATTATTAAAAGGTGTTGACCATCCTAATTTTATAATTTTGTGACAGGACAGATGCCTTTTTTAAACTGCGATTGAGTTTTGCCTGGCCTAATGTGAATTCCTGGGTCAAAGCTGCCACATGCCAATCTTATATCCCCCACACTTTGCGACTCTTCAATTCTACCCCTATAAACATTAACATTATTCAAAGTTATTGACTGTCTGTATACCTGCATTGTTATCACTCTTTAATATTTTCTTTATCAGTATGCTGCTGCTGGAGTATGTGAATTTCCCCTTGGGATTAATAAAGTATCTATCTATCTATCTATCTATCTATCTATCTATCTATCTATCTATCTATCTATCTATCTATCTATCTATCTATCTATCTATATAAACATCTACACATGGAAATGTGTGTGTGTCTGTCTCTCCGGCCCAGAAGTGTGAGGCAGCCCGGAAGTGCGAGTTCACAGCATGAAGTTCAAAGAAAGCGACTCTATCGCCAAAGTGAAACTGCCGACAAAAGAGAAACTCACTTTACCGCTAATACACAAGCGATGCGAGCATATCGGCAAAACGAACCCTCCAAGGAGAGAAAAACTCGCTTAGCCGCTGATAGACAACAGAGGCGAGCATGTCAGCAAAACAAAACCTCAGAGGAGAGAGAAACTTGCTTAGCTGCTGATAGACAACGGAGACGAGTATGTTGGCAAAACAAAACCACCTAGGAAAGAGAACCTCGCTTAGCCGCTAATGCACAACCGATGTGATTGATTAATTGAAGTGCCAGAATTCATGGTTTCTAGGAGCCCAGACTTTTTACAGCATGGGCTTACACAGCTAGTATCTGATAAATGGGATTTACTGTTCTGTTTAGTAAACGCTGTACAGGGTTAAAAAGTGTTGGACCACTCTAAGTTTCACAGTTCTGTTATAAGACAGATGTCTTTGTTAACCCTTAACTGCTCACGCTGGTGTACATTGCAGACCAATATCAGTTATTTTTGTCCAACGTCCTTTTACTTAAAACTATTGGCGGCATCCGCCATCTATCCTGAGCTTGATTCACTACAAGTCCAGTGTACCCCCAGCTGGTTTTATGAGTGGATGCACTGTCGCAAGTTCCATATGGTGCATTTGGTACACCACCTGGGTACGTACATACAGTATGTATGACAATGATGAGATGTTTTTCTTGCAATGACTTTGTCTGCAAAGAGCATTCAACAACTGAAGTGCAATGTGATCCATGTGCAAATCCTGTAGTAGATGAAAGTGTGACCGGTGATGAATGACCCCTGGAGAAGGGGATCAGGTTTTTTTTTCAGATAGTCCTAGATTGTGTCATACTATTCATTATAATGGTATTAAATTACATTAAAAACATCCATCCATTATCCAGCCCGCTATATTCTAACTACAGGGTCACGGGGGACTGCTGGAGCCAATCCCAGCCAACACAGAGCGCAAGGCAGGTAACAAACCCTAGGCAGAGCGCCAGCCCACCGCAGGGCACACACACACTCACACACCAAGCACACACTAGGGACAATTTAGGATCGCCAATGCACCTAACCTGCATCTCTTTGGACTGTGGGAGGAAACCGGAGCACCCGGAGGAAACCCACGCAGACACGGGGAGAACATTCAAACTCCACGCAGGGAGTTAACTGCGAGGCAGCAGCGCTACCCACTGCACCACCATGCCGCCACATTAAAAACATGTACAATTTTAAATTATTGCAATATTTTATAGCAGTAACGGCGCACTGCACGATAACATGCACGATAAAGATAATTAACTTGAGCATCCTTAGTTTTCAGAGTCTTTCTCTGTACGTTTATCATTTGTTTGCTCAGAGGTTGTTGTGCTTGCAGCATCCTGAGCAGCTTGTTTTCTCCACCTTAGCGGCCCGCTTCTTCTCTTCTTTCGTCTGCATTTTTTACATTAAAATTTATTAAGTCAGTTTTGTGTTGCAATTCCTTAGTACATTTTTCTTAATTTTTCACTTAAGCTGGCACTTAAGTCTTCAATCTTCCTCAAGAATGATTTAAGATGTGAAGAGGTAGGGGAAGTGATGGCGAAGGTGGTAGAGATGAGAACGGCGCCCGTACGCATACGCCGCTCTGCTGCCCACTGCCGAGAGTTGATTCTTCAATTAAATAAAAATGAAAAGAGGAATAACCTTGGAGGTCAATCATCACCCCGAAAGCGGATAGTAGACATTACATAGTATATGTGTACCAAATTTCAGGTCAATTAGTCAAACGGTTTGCAAGATATAGGTGATTTAAAATCTTGGACAGACAAACGAACAGCCACAGTAGTGTATTATATATAAAGATTACAACCTCACAGCGTGCATATAAATTGCCATTTTAACACTGGTGCATAAAGTACACTGTGCAAGTACTTAAGAGATGAGAAATGGTGCAAGTAGTTAAGGACTAAACTGCTGTTGAGTTTCCCCAGTGAATCACAGGTACATGGGTCACATTAACTGGCAAAGTGGGCACACTCCCATTAAACATCACAGTTAATCCTTTTAATTAGAAACGGGCATAAGCAGTCATCTGAATAAGTAACAAACTTCATCCTCCTACCTCTTCCATCATCGTCAAGGGCAGAGTTAACAGCTCCCCCTTTCATATAACACTCATGCGAACACGATTTTGCTACAGGTTTTTGTCCCAACCAATTTTACAATCATTGAGTCAGTTAATTGATCTCATTTAATTAGCTGGTCTCTGATTCTCTTCATATTCTGTATTCACAAAAACAATGCAGTGAAATGTTTATGTTCATAAGACATTTAGAAAAAGTTGTATTTTTGCTATAGATTTAAATGCTTAAATGTCTTCTGTCCCTTTTCCTCATATTAATTTGCCTTTTTTGCTGCTCCCTCAATTGTAATCCTAATAATGTTATTTGTTGTTGACAGTAATTGAGCTGCGAGAATCTAATGAGTAGATTTCAATCAGCCAAGTGTCATTTAATAAAGCACAAACCAATTAGAATATGGCTAGAGTCTACATTTTCAAAGCTCTTTGTTTTTATCCCATCCACACACAACACTGAGTAGTCATTATCACATGTATACATCACTGGAGATTGTTTTCAAAACTCTCCATTTTTGGAGGTTTAAATTGCTGGGGAAGTGTGGGCAAAATGTATTATGTTTGCATTTTTAAATGAAAATATAATCAGAATATCAGAATCAGAATATCTTTATTGTCATTGTAACAAATACAACGAAATTAGGTACAGTTCCTGCGGTGTCAAAATATAAATAAATATAATTACAAAAGGATAAGAAGAAATAAGGTAGAACACAAACATTCAACATAAGACCTTAATTGCATATGAACACTATTGCACAAGATGGCATCTATTGCACTGCTGCATTGGAGGTGATTAGGTGGAATTTCAGTGCCCTAATGGCAACAGGGTAGAAACTGTTATTCAGTCTATTAGTCTTTGTTTTGATGCTCCTATATCTTTTGCCTGATAATAGTGTGGACATAGCGTCAGTTTGTAAATGACTCATTTAAAATATTCATTGCTACCAGTGACTTAATTAGAGGATGTATTCTACTTGGTAGTGAAACACAGACTTTAATGAAATTAATTTTGACTTATTTCAGCATTGGCTGTATAAGTTCAAAATGATCTTGTTGAGAGGAAAGTAAAAAAAATAAATATTGATGCCACACCATGTTGATCTACTCATCACCACTGTTGAATAAGCTTCAGACATCTTTGTTACACATTTAAAGAAACATTGCTCATTTCTGATTTTAAAAAGCTGGGGATAAACTAATGGGGGGAGGCAGCACAGTGGCGCATTGGTAGCGCTGCTGCCTCGCAGTAAGGAGACCTGAGTTTGCTTCCTGGGTCCTCCCTGCGTGAAGTTTGCATGTTGTCTGCGTGGGTTCCCTCCGGGTGCTCCGGTTTCCTCCAACAGTCCAAAGACGGCCAGGATTGGCTTCAACAAAAACAACAACATTTATTTATATAGCACATTTTCATACAAAAAGTAGCTCAATGTGCTTTACATCAGGGGTAGGCAATGTCGGTCCTGGTGAGCCGCAGTGGCTACAGGTTTTCATTCCAACCCAATTGCTTAATTAGAAACCAATCATTGCCAATCTCAGACCTTATTTAATTTTATGGCTTGTTAGTCTGTGCAATGTAAGGCTTTTATATCGTAGATTTTTTTCCTTTCCAAGGATATCATCCAAATGATTTGAAGCCTAAAACAGATCATTTTCAGTCTGTCACATTTTTCTATTAAGTGTTTTATTAAATCAAACCGTGCATGATGAACACACACAGATGTAATTGGAAAAAAGCTAGCTGGAGAACTGCTGGCTGCTTTGTCTTTTACATCTTATTGCTAATAAGGAGCAATTAAAACACTGAATGCAGCAGTTTAAGATTGAAATAAGCAATTAAGGTTGGAGAACCTTAACAAGCGAGACCACTAAAATGAAGCATTAAAATGTCACTTAAGCAATATGTGCTTCATCAGCAATAATTGAGTTCTCGTTAAGGAACTGGGTTGGAACAAAAACCTGCACATACTGTGGCACTCCAGGACCGACATTGCCTACCTCTGCTTTACATAATGAAGAAAAGAAAAATAAAAGACAAAATAAGAAATAAAATAAGACAACATTAGTTAACATAGAAAAGGAGTAAGGTCCGATGGCCAGGGTGGACAGAAAAAACAAAAAAAAACTCCAGAAAGCTGGAGAAAAAAATAAAATCTGTAGGGGTTCCAGGCCACGAGACCGCCCAGTCCCCTCTGGGCATTCTACCTAACATAAATGAAATAGTCCTCTTTGTAGTTAGGGTTCTCATGGAGTCACTTGATGCTGATGGTCATACAGACTCCTGGCTTTTAATTCATCCATCATTGTTGGAACATCATGGTGCTTTGAGTATATGGTGCTGGCTGCGCCACCACCAAAAGGACACCGAAAACAGACCCCTGTGACCCTGTGTTAGGATATAGCAGGTTGGAAATGACTGACTGACTGACTGACTAAACTGATGGGTGTGACTATTTAAGGATTAATTCACAAGTGTCGAACTCTGGTCCTGGTAGGCCACAGTGGCTGCAGGTTTTCATTCTAACCATCTTATTAATTAGTGACCAGTTTTTGCTGATAATTAGCTTTTTTTGCTTTAATTTTAATCAGCTTGACTCAGGCCCCTTTGTTGTTTCTTTTTCCTTAATTAGCAACCAAATAATAGTGAGACACAAAACAAGCCTTCACATGACCAGCTCACCTGTGCCCATCGGACATTATACAGGGATGGTCCTCAAATCTTTCCAGTTGTGGAAGTGTTTTTTGCATATAACAATAGAAAAGAGGAAAAAGGGGAACAGATGACCTCTCTATAGCTGTTAACCTTTTATACAGCACTGACTCTGTCAGGCAGCATGCTAAAGGTTGGAAGCATGCTCTGATAATGCGTTGTGTAGAAGCGTAAAATATGCCGAAGATTCTCACCTTGAAAGAAAGCTCTAGGAGTCAGAGGATAGGCAAACAGAGATATTAGCTTTATTGCAATAAACAATAACACAGACTCAACCCAATTAAGTCAAACTGAGCTGAGCCTCGAGTGTCCAGAGAGCCACGAATATATTACAATTCTTATCTCAAAATGCCCCCCTTCCAGACTAGTTTCCCATTATCTACTGTATAGAGGTTCCCATGATGTTT
Source organism: Erpetoichthys calabaricus (assembly GCF_900747795.2). NCBI lineage: Eukaryota > Metazoa > Chordata > Cladistia > Polypteriformes > Polypteridae > Erpetoichthys > Erpetoichthys calabaricus. The sequence continues at coordinate 183,401,002 of NC_041401.2, forward strand.
TCCCCTCTCAGCACCTCTACCCATAACAATCACCTAATGTTCCAGACCTTATCATAACAATATTCTTGTTGGCAGGACATCTTTGCCATCTGGTGATAAGCATCACCTGATTACCCCTCCCTTCATTCTCACAGCCTAGTAACAATAAAGTTGAGATCAGAAGGGCCCATGTATGAAAACTGGACTGCCTAATTATAATTCAATAAATTGCTCCTGCATTTCTCAAAATAAAGTTTGCCTGCTTGCTTCCTCAGAGGGCATGATGACCTCGTCTCTGACTAAGTCAAAGACTATTTACACAGCAGATGACAATCCATATTACTAACCGAGAATGGTAAACCGGATGGCATGGACGCAGGTACACGGCGATGGGACCATGAGACGTACTGCGCAGGCACGTACAGCTCAACTAACGGAAATAGCAAATAAAACAACCGCCATATTGTGAGTGCCACTACTGCGGAGTGAGGTTAGAAATAATGTGCTGCTTGGGATTGTACAAACCGCTGAACGCTTTACACCAAATTAAAACACAATACAGCTCAACGATACATACACGAGCCCACCTGGATAAGATCAATGAACGCAGGCGCCTACAACAAGCGTCAGAAACTGCGGAAGCAAATCAGGCACGGGTTAAGACACTACGGGGTCCGCAAAGGTCCACAAAGATAGTAAGGAATATATAAGAGCACACCGATCAAAAAAAAATCAATCGTGTAAAAGCACATAGTACACACAAATCATGTGCTCTCAGCGCATAGAAAGCGTATAAGGACAATACGGAGAATAGAGACCCAAAGGCATTGGAGAAAAAAAAAGGCAGATAAGAGATTATGAAAACAGTGGAATTCGAAAGGCTGAAACAAACGAATTCGAAATTATTGTAGCGTCCCACCCAGGTTGAGGGCTTTTTGGTTTTAAGTGACTGTTAGGATTGAGGGAAGGCGGAGCACAGCACGGAGGACTGATAGCGGGGTATTGATTTCATGCGGTAATAGGGGGGGGCGTTGGAGAGGGTGCTAGAAAGTTGTGTTTGGGGTTAGAAAGTCAGCGATTGTTCAGGTAAAACTTTTGTGACACTTTGTCATGTCAGTCACTACAATATCAAAGAAAAGATAGAAACGATTGCATTACCGCAAACAAAACGTGATTAATCATCAGAACCTGAAAAAACAACTGGCAATACAACTAATGAGTTTACACGTTGTTGTCAAAGGGGTCAGGTTGGACTGCCTCCTTTAGATGAATATCCTGAATATCTACGGATGTTTCTAACTAAATATGTACCCGAAAATAAAAACATTATAGACTGCATTAGATCCTACAATAGTTCATTTGGTTTTGCATCTACCGGGGTAAATATCAGGCCATCAGCTGGCAATGGCCCATACTGCTTTCGCGTATGTGGACAAATATTACATCGGATTGGAACAGTGCTCCCTGAGCCAAATCACGAACACAAATATGCACAGATCTACGTGTTAGATCCAGATGACGCACTCTATCAACGATTTTACTACAAATGATGTGTATAAAGAAGTATTCCAATAGATCCTTCTAATGTGCCATGCTATGGGTTCTTTACTTTCTTTGTTCATCATCTACACCTTTACAATTCGATATATCTCATACATTCATCAATGTATTTCGGGTTACCCAACCCCGGGGGTAGGCGAGCGAAGCAAACAGGGGGTGGAGCCCCCTTGTGAGTATACAAAAGATGGCGTTTTTATACATAGACAAAATGGCGGACAGAAATGAGTTGGCAGGAGATGACATCGAAACTGGCAGATGGATATGACGTCTTCAAAAGGAAGTAGAAGCAATGTCTTCTTCTGGTGACCGGAAGTACTGTCATTGGAGGGAGCTGGAAGTGATGTCATCAGAGAGTACCGGAAGTGACGTTAGGCGACCATCTTGGGAACCCGGAAGCATGTTAAGTGCGCTATTTTTCTTATTTGGATATGCTTAAAGAGAGGTAGTACCATAGATCAACCCCCTGTCTCTTGATATTTCACTCACCTCCGGGCTTGTTGACTGCCTCCTAAACACGCGTGTGTGACACTATACTGTGTTACATAAAACACAACACATCAGACAGACAAGTTTCTCTTCTGTTTGTGATGATCAAAGCCCCCCTGTTCTTTATTAGCTGCGTTACATGCATTGTACTTCCTGCAGGGACGTTCTTAGGCATATGTGAACTATGCATCCCTCTAGGGCCCACGACCGTGAGGGGGGTCCCCGGTCTGGCCCCGTCTGTGCCAGTCCCAGGAAATTCAGTTCAGTGCATCTCTTAGTCTTATTAACAATGGTAATTTATTATCCAAATTGCAATCTTCACCTAAATCCCTAATAATATTGTCACGCCATCGTAACTTTGCCAAATGCACTATAGCAAGAGTTAATTTTAGAGATTCGTTTCAGATTCATTGAGAAAGATCCCCATAAAATCACGAAATATCCCTATATTACCGGCATTTACCAGATCCAGAGCAAAATCAATATTTTACCACTCTGCATACACACAGGCGTACATGTAGGCCTACTGGTCATCTAAGGCCTTTTCCGGATGTTTTATTAGAACACCTTCCTGAGCTCTGGGGGAGGTCTGCCCCCCCAGACCCCCTCCCCCCTCTGGGGCCTGCACATTTCTGAACCGCATAGGGCCCTCAAACTGCTAAGAACGGCCCTGCTTCCTGATACAGATTCATTGTTTCTCAGCTCTCATACACACTGAACCCACCTCTACGACTAAAGACGAAATCAATCCTGTTTCATTTTATTGGAGCATTTCGCAGACTAGTTGGACTTATGCATGTCACATTATGCATCAGGCTTCACAAGAGCATTCACACCTGATTTGGGACCAACACAACATTACACATCACAAAATTCTGTATTTATATTATTGTTTGTGCAATTTAAAATGCAGACTTCCTGGAGTTTCACTGGGGAGTTGTAATGATAGGCAACAAAAACCATGCATTATTCTAAAATCCTCTGTGAATGATAATGAAATTTTGCATGTCTATTACACTCAACTCAACTGTAACATAAAAGAGTATATGGAGTTTCAAAAGTTTCATAATGAATACAGCTTCAATAGAGGGAACACCAGAAAAAAATGATAGGTTTGCCCAGCTTACATGCCATATCAGTTACTCAATTATTCAACAAGTTTAGTTTATTTTTTTAATGTGTGGTTAAGCATAATTTGTGAAACAACACTAAAACAGGAAATACACAACTGTAGAGCTCATGATACTAACCCAGAAAGGAGTTACCACAATTATGGAATCCAGTAATACATAAAAAGACAAATTCTCGACTCATGAGAGCAGATAAATTGATAGAGTGGTAGTGTTGATGACAAATGGGATGTCCAGCAATGACAAAACAGTCATTATTTAAAAAACACATTAATATGTTCTTTCTTACCGTAACCTGTTATACAAATTTACCTGGGTAATGCTGGTTACTTTGGCTAGTATATATTTTCATTAAGGTAGTGTTTGTTTGCTGATGTAGTGCCAGGCTCAGAGGTCTGCATTTATCCTGTTTATTCTCCAGCTGTCAATCCTATTTAATGAAAGCAAGAAAAACCAGCAGACACTTTAATTAAAATGCCTAGCAGGTCCCACTAATTTATTTGAACAAATTCTTGATGTGTAAGATTAATGAATTCCTCAGGGCACAAAGACTCTAGTGCAGGCAGTGTCCCCAAATGTGTGACAGTGCTACTGGCTTTAAACAACATTGAATCAACAACTGCAGATTCTAACATAACACAGTGCTAGTGATGACTTGTGACATCCTGATTAGCGGTTTAAAACAGAAGTTTGCTTTTAGCCTGGAAAAAAATGTTATGTTTTAAAAATATGAATATTTATAGGAATATATTTTACTGACTGATTTATCCTAAAATCTCTTCTTTGATTCAAATACATTGTCAACTTTCATTGCAACCCTGAATACCTCATAACCGATTGCAAATTTAATGATCTTAGCGTAATTCTGCAAATTTGTCATTGTCATCCATTTCCAAAACCTTTTGACTTTGTTCTTCCTTTATCATTTTGTCAAAATCATTGCTTTACATATCACTACAGCATTCAGATCAAATTCAGGATTCTCAGTCCCTACCAGCAGCATGTCACAGTAGCAAGATAGATAGACAGATAGAGAGAGAGGTTAGGAGCACACACTGATACACGACATTGCTGCACCCACCACACTCAGAACCCCAGTGCAGCCATGTAATGGGTGACACTTCAGCACCACACTAGGTCAGATGGAATGGACCCAATGTGAGTTTTTTTTATGGTGGCTGGAGTGCCAATTCTGCCACCAACCCCTAGGTTTTACCCTGCAGGTTAGTGGGCCTACATGCAGGGCTGGATGCAGATTAACGTCATACCCAGGACAGAGAAATTGCAGATTAAGGGTCTTGCTCAAGGACCCAATGAATTAGAGTCACTTTTGGCATTTGCAGGATTTGAATCGATCCCAAGCCTCAGAGCCACCCCTCCATTCTATATTTTTTATATACAACAATGTAGCTCAAAGTGCTTTACAAGATGAGAAAGAGAAAGTTACAAGAAAAGAAAAATAATAATAAATGATAACAACAAAACAAGGTAAGGTCAGATGACTGGGAGGACAGAAAAATACAAAAAACTCCAGCTAGGCTGGAGAAAAAAAACAAAATCTGCAGGGGTTCCAAGGTCAAGAGACCACCCAGCCCCAAGTGGGCATTCTACCTAACATACAAATTTCTAAACAAGTCCTCTTTGCTTTCATGCTTCGCATAATGAAGTTGGTCTTGAGGACAGCTGAGACACCTGCCTTCATTCCATCATTTCAGGGGGCTTTGTGGTGCCTCAATCAGGTGGTGGTAGTACAGATCACCACCACAGAAGAATCTCAAGAGATAGAAAAGAACATTAGAGATTAGTACAGATTGCAGAATTTCTATCGGTAAATTATTCCAAATTTTAGATGCATAACAGCAAAATGCCTCCTCGCCACTTCTTTTAAGCTTGTCTCTTGGAATTATAAGAAGACCTCCATTCAAAGATCTTAGGTTACGACTTAGAGTGTAGGGGGACAGGCATTCCACAACATAGGACGGAGCGAGATTATTTAAAGCTTTATAAACCATTAGTAGTATTTTAAAGTCAATTCTTGATGATGCAGGTAACCAATGTAACAACACTAAAACTGGTGAGATGTGCTCAGATTTTCATGTTCTAGTTAACATTCTGCAGTCGATTGATGTCTTCCTTAGGTAGTCCTGTTAGGAGTGCATTACAGTAATCTATCTGACTAAAAACAAAAGTTGAAGTTGTAAAGTGTCTGTTTAAAGTTTAGGATAGATAGATAGATAGATAGATAGATAGATAGATAGATAGATAGATAGATAGATAGATAGATAGATAGATAGATAGATAGATAGATAGATAGATAGATAGATAGATAATAATAATAATAATAATACATTTTATTTATATAGCGCCTTTCCCATGCTCAAGGCACTTACAGAATAAATAAAGAACGGCAGAATATACAGTATATAGCATTGTACAAACCAGATAAATAAACAAAGAAGATTAAGACAGTAAATTCTGAGAAAAAAAACAGACACCATAATTGATGGTCTCGCACACACACACATACAGGTTACATGAGCATCTTGACAGAGAAGTAAACTGAGAGAAAGGTAATAAAGTCAAGTAGAGCTAAAAGCCTTCCTGAACAGATGAGTTTTGAGTTGTTTTTTAAAAGAATTCATGGAGTCAGCTGACCTGATTAATTTTGGTAGGTCATTCCAGAGTCTGGGCGCTATACAGCTGAAGGCCCTGTCACCCATGGAGTGTAGATTAGTGACGGGCACAACAAGATTACCAGAATCAGAGGACCTTAGTGGGCGGGCAGGCACATAGTGATGGAGAAGGTCACTGATGTAGTTTGGCGCGAGGTTATTTAAAGCTTTGTAGGTTATTAGTAGGATTTTATATTCGATTCTGTAGGACACAGGGAGCCAGTGAAGGCGGAGCAGGATGGGTGTGATGTGCTCACTGCTGCTGGCTCGAGTAAGGACTCTTGCAGCTGAGTTTTGAATAAGCTGGAGCTGTGATATAAGATTAGAAGGGGCACCTGCCAGTAGGGAATTACAATAATCGATGCGGGATGTGATAAAAGCATGGACAAGTTTCTCAGCATTAGAGAAGGAGAGGAAGGAGCGAACACGGGATATGTTACGGAGGTGAAAGTAAGAAAGTTTCTTAATGTGATTTATGTGGGCGGAATAAGTGAGGGAGGAGTCAAAAATGACACCAAGATTTTTTACAATAGAGGCAGGTCTGATGAGATCACTGCCAAGATGGACTGGGAAGGAGCTCATTTTATTAATTTGCATTTTAGTCCCAATTTGCAGGAGTTCAGTTTTATTGCAATTTAATTTTAAAGAGTTCTGCTCCATCCAGGTTTTAATTTCACTAAGGCAGGTTGTGATCTGAGAAAGCTCTGATGAAGTTCCACTTTTAACATTGAAGTAGAGCTGAGTATCATCTGCATAAAAATGATAACCCAATCCATAACTACGGATAATATGGCCAAGGGGAAGCATATAAATACAGAAAAGCAGAGGACCGAGGACAGAGCCCTGAGGGACTCCTTGTGTGACTGGCGCTGAGCTGGATCTACTGTTGCCAAGACTAACAAACTCTTGCCTATCAGTCAGATAGGACTTGAACCACTGGAGGGCAGTGCCAGAGATACCCAGCATGTTCTCCATTCTGAACAGTAGGATGTCATGTCTGACAGTGTCAAATGCTGCACTGAGGTCTAACAGAATTAATATGCTGGTTTGTCCAGAGTCTGCTGCCATAAGCAAATCATTGGTTACCCGTAGCAGAGCAGTTTCACAGCTGTGCCGCGCCTTGAAACCAGACTGAAAGGGTTCCATCAAATTATTAGAGGTTAGGTAATTGGTGAGTTGGGAAGCTACAACACGCTCAAGAACTTTTGACAGGAAAGGTAAGTGGGAAATAGGCCGGAAATTGTTAAGATTGTCAGCATCAAGGCCAGACTTTTTTAACGTTGGGGTTACAGAAGCAATTTTAAAAGTGAGCGGCACAGAGCCAGTGTCAAGGGATGAGTTTATTATTGTTGTAACAGTCGGGATTATGGCATGAAGGCAGGATTTAAGTAGTGTGGTGGGGATGGGGTCCAGTACACAAGTAGTCGGCCTCATCTTATAAAGCAGGTCATTAACAAACGCAGATGTGACTGGTGAGAACTTAGAGAAGGAGCTGGATGGAGTGGGAAAACAGGGAGAGATATAAACAGATGATGTATTTATGTTGGTTGAATTATTTAGATCTTTAATTTTGTTACGGAAAAAGTGGAGGAATTCCTCACAGACTTCAGTAGAAGAGGTAGTTGGACCAGATGCGGGTTCGAGTAGTTTATTAACTACAGAGAACAAAACCCTTGGGTTATCATGGCTACTTTCTATTATTCTGCCATAATGGGTGTTCTTGGCAGAAGTTAGTGCTTCTCTGTAAGCTCTTTGGTGGTCAGAGAAAGCCTGGATGTGCACGGTGAGGCCAGTCTTACGTGACATTCTCTCAAGGCGTCGGCCAGCTGCTTTCATAGATCGCAATTCTGAGTTATACCAAGGAGCTGAGCGTTTAAAGGAAACCTCCTTATATTTTAAAGGAGCTGTTTTATCTAATGCTGAGTGAAGGGCTGTGTTATAGTGGTGAACAAAACTATCTAGTGTTGATGGAATAGGTGCAGACAGTAAAAGATCAGAAATGGATCCAGAAAGGATAGAGGGACAGATATTTTTAAGGTTTCTGTAAGAAATTTGTCGTTTACAGGTAAGAGGTGGGAGAGGTAATGAGACAGTGAAAAATACTGCTTTATGGTCAGAGAGTCCCAAATCAGTGCTGTAAATGTTGGCAACAGATAGTCCAGAAGTGCAGATCAGGTCCAATATATGACCGCCACAATGGGTTGGACAATCAACATGTTGTGTCAAGTCAAAACAGTCCAGTAAGGACAGGAATTCATTTCTCAGTTTAGATGTGGGGGTGTCAATATGGATGTTAAAATCACCAAGAAGGATAATTCTCTGAGAGTAAGAGCTTAGGTGGGTCAAAAGTTCAATCAGATCTGATAAGAAGGATGCATTGTATTTTGGGGGACGATAAAGAACAATGAGTGAGACAGGATAGATAGATAGATAGATAGATAGATAGATAGATAGATAGATAGATAGATAGATAGATAGATAGATAGATAGATAGATAGATAGATAGATAGATAGATTTATTAATTTACCACAAGCAGGACATTTAAGTTTTTAAAGAAGCTCAATAAATAAATAGATGCTGGGAGTAGAGGATCTTTGGTGCGGTGAAAGCCAATGAACAATTCCTTGGTTTTGCTGATGTTGAGTTGCAGGCAATTCTCAAAGTTCTCCACCTGACTTATATACTCTGTTTCATTCCACTTGTCAATACTCTCCATTAGTGCAGAATCAATCTGAGAATTTCTGCAAGTGTTCTACTTGTAGTCTAATAAGTACAGGCATGTTCCTTGTGGTGCTGCAGTGTTGCTCACACAGTCCTTGAGCCTCACAAGCTATGGTCTGACCGACACATAGTCCATTGTCTAGGACACCATAGGCTCATCCACCTGCATATCTCTTAAGTGTATCCCTTATTAAGTGGTACTCAATGGTCTACAGGAATCAAAAAAACATCCAGCCTAGTACAGCAGATATTACGAGTATATTTGCATCTACCACTCCATATTTTGTATGATGGGCAAACTGCTTAAGGTCCAAGTGGTCTTTCACAAGAGGACTCCTGTAGCCCAGAACCAGGGTCTCAAAGGTCTCCATGACATGGGACTTAACGGCCACTGGTCTTTAGTAGGGAATCCATTCCCGGACATTTTTCATTCCGAAACTGCAGTAATTTTCGGGAAAACGGGAATGGCCAAGCTCGCATATATAGCGTGTAAAAGTGTAAAAATCGATCAAGAAATAACAGAGTTATAGTTGAAAATAATTAAGGTGGCACCATTGCTGCAGCTTGCACTTCATCAGACAACAGCTTTGAACAGCAACTTGAAATTGCAATGCGTCAGTCTGTGCCAAGTAACTTGCCATCACAGAATGATGATATGAAACTGGATGCATCAGTAAAAGCTGAAATGGTGGTGTTTCAGAGCAACGGCAAGCGCGGGCGTTGTTTAGAACAAGTGTATCAGTATCTGATGATTGTGCTGCCTACTTCAGTGGAGGCAGAGCGTGCTTTCTCAGCGGCTGGCGTACTCTGCACGAAGGTGCGCTCTCACCTGGATGACCGCACGCTGGACACATTGTGCTTTCTACACTCTTATTACCGCAATTAAAGATACATGTACTTATATGACAGCATGAACTGCTTGTGGATAAGGTTAGTCTTTTATTTGTGTCAACATATTGCAGTAGTTTTATTAAAAATAAGTGTCGGTCGTTCTAAAACCGTTCACATGTGAGATGCCCGTGCACTGTGTCATCCCCGGGAGCCCGGGATTCCCGGGAATGAAATACAGGATTCCTGAATTCCTGGGAATGGATTCCCTAGTCTGTAGTTATTAGATGAAGAGATTTTCTTCACAGCAGCTCCACTTTCTGGAGCCTTAGTGACAGAAGACACCACAATGTTGGTCAGCACAGGTCTTAAGAAGAAGACTGACTCTGGTCCTGCAGCTTTTCCTGTGTTTAGCCTCCTCAGTTGTCTCCTCACCTGGCCATCAATTATGGACAGCCCACACTGATATGTGTGAATTGGACACATTACTGATCCTACCTGTTGAAGTTGAAGAAGTTGTTGATGAAGTAGAAGTGCAGTGACAATAAATATTGCAGCTGGCAAGAGTCAGCCTCATTGGACATCACTTTGTTATCCTGTTGTCATCTCTGAAGTACTGAATATCCCATTTTAAAGATACTGGACCGTGCATCAGCAATGGGGTGACAACCCTTCCAGGCCCTGCCATTCAGCCAATGTTGCTGAGCTAAATTCCAGCTTTTTCTGCACTACTAGTGGATGAAGCAGCTTCAGAAAATAGATGCATGGATTTTTGTTTATATTTTTTCACAATTTAGATTGAATGCAGATGTATTTTAGAATCCAAAAGTTAAACAGGCAAATAAGAACAAAAAAAAAAACAGTTGACTTGTTAGAGTCAAAGCAACTTCTCCACTTTGTGATCAGTCTTTTAAGAGTGGTTAAAAAGTGAAGTCTGACTCCAGGTCAAACTCTGTCAACACTGTTTAATCAAAGTACTTTCCCTTAAAAAGAGGGTTGAAAGCCCAGGGCAGTGGTCACATCTGTGCAGTTTATTGATGGGCATTTTGATGGAATGGAAACAAGATGTAAAGTTATGCTTTGTCTTGTGAAATTAATTCAGCTTCATCCACACATTGCCTACTGAAATGTCTTTCTTTCCAACTAAACCTTTTGCCTGAGTTGACTTCAAGTGTAAATCATTGATCCGCATTGGTTTTGTAAGTATGCGATGCATAACAGAAAGTGATAGCACAAGGGAAAGACAGTCACAGCGGGTATCCAAAATATAAAGTGAACTGAAGTAAAAGAATAAAGCAAAAGAATGTCCTCTTGTCACTCTTGACCTTGGCCTCTTTTACTCCCAGCATCTGAACCCTCATCACCAGTTTATTTGGACAAGCGTTGGCAGTGAGGGGCAACCCTACTTTCGCATTGGAACAGATGGGTGTTTTTTTAATGTTATATTACAATCAACGATAAAATTGCACCAAACGAGGACGGGATCAAAACCTGTACTGTATAGTGAGTTACTCTTTTGCTTCTGTTCATTTTATACTTTGGATGCCCACTGTGACAATCTTTGAATCCCCAAAGTTAATTTTAAACCCAAATTACACAACATTCAAACTATTTCACTGTCCAGAATGTTAAGGCATGTCATTCACCTCTGTCTGTATCATTATTACAGTATTCCAGAAGTCCTCCACACCAAACTCACTTGGCTCAATCTCCCAGTGGATCAAAAACTTCCTGACAGATAGGAAGCAGCAAGTGAGACTGGGAAAAATCACATCCAGCACACGAACAGTCAGCACTGGCGCCCCCCAGGGATGTGTCCTCTGTCCTCTGCTCTTCTCCCTCTACACAAATGACTGCACCTCAAGAGACCCGTCTGTTAAAATCCTGAAGTTCGCAGATGATATGACAGTCATTGGCCTCATCAAGGACAGTGACGAGTCTGTATACAGACGAGAGGTCGAACAGCTGGCCCTCTGGTGCGGTCAAAACAACCTGGAGCTGAACAAGCTTAAAACTGTGGAGATGACAGTGGACTTCAGGAGGAGCCCCCCAGTGCTGCTCCCTCTCACACTACTCAACAGCATTGTGTCTGCTGTGGAAAACTTTAGGTTTCTGGGATCCACAATTTCCCAGGACCTAAAGTGGGAACTAAACATAAACACAATTGTTAAAAAGGCCCAGCAGAGGTTGTACTTCCTGCGCCAGCTCAGAAAGTTCAATCTGCCTCAAGAGCTGCTCATCCAATTTTACTCTGCAGTAATCCAGTCTGTTCTCTGTTCATCTATCACAGTCTGGTTTGGCTCAGCCACAAAACAGGACAGGAACAGACTTCAACGGACAGTCAGGATTGCAGAAAAAATCATTGGTGTTGATCTGCCCTCCATTCAAGACTTATACAGATCTCGAGTCAGGAAACGGGCAGAAAACATCATTGCAGACCCATCACACCCTGGTTACAACCTTTTTCAACTTCTTCCCTCTGGTAGGCGCTACAGAGCACTGTACGCCAAAACTACCAGACATGTGAACAGTTTCTTTCCTCAGGCCATCACTCTCATGAACACTTAAGTCAATCTCACAGCATCAGGAACAATACTAGGTATACTGGAGTCCAATTCCTTGTATGTGTACATATACTTGGCCAATAAAGCTGATTCTGATTCTGATTCTGATTTGTTGATTCTAGCACTAGAATTCTTGCATTTGTTTGAAAGACAAGGACAAATGACTCACTGCGATTGTTGCTTTTGTACACCTAATTTGCTACTTAGGTGTTAATGAGAAGAACCCATGTACAGTAACATCATGTCATTTTCTAACTTGTTTAATCCAGATCAGGGTCGTGAGGGGTGCTGGAGCCCCTCCCAACTAGGATGGGGTGCAGGGCAGGAACAAACTCTAAACAGGGTGCCAGTCCAAGGTGAACACACAGACACCAAACACAAATTAGGAACAATTTAGCATTGTCAATCCACCTCACCTGAATACTTTCTGAATCTGCAGTATCCTGGGCAGTACATCAGTATGGGTGTACTGTCCAAAGCAATGCTTGGTCCAGTACTGATGCCATACTTCTGTTTGTGTCCAGCCCTCATGACTTTGAACACTAGGAGGATACTGGAGGAATCCCATGCCAGTGTTGCTAGATTCTTGGTTTTCTAACTCAGTTCCACTGCAAATATTTGGCTTTCGTTGGTTGCACTCTTTTAGGCTACTTTTTTTTTTTTTAAACAACACAATATTTTGGGCTATTTTTTCATCCATCCTCCAACAAATTTTTACCAGGATTTTCATTCATCTGGAGCCTTTTCCCCTGCTAGTCATACTTTACCATTATAAAATCTGTAGGTCCTTCCCACTCCCGTTGTGTGGTGGTATATCGCCAGTGCCGGTGCTAGGTTATTTTGTGCCCTAGGCCAAGCTTATTAGTGCGCCAAACTGACTGCTTGGTAGCTAACCCGTATGACTCGTTTTTTTCCCCCACTTATGACCTACACCCTAGACAGATGCCTAACTCACACAAATGGTGGCACCAGCCCTGTATATACCCATTCTATCACTCTGAAATATCTGAGGGGACCAAACCTTGGACTTTGTTGGTATGTAACTAACCCTCTCACTCTGACACCGACTCCCGTTTTCTGGTGTTTCATTTTGTCTGCCGTAGGCAATTGGCTATTTTGTTAGGCAAATTTGCTATATATAATTTTTAATGTTGTATTAATTTTATTAGAATCAAACAACATTCCATACAAGCAAGTCAAGTTTAAGAGAGAAAAGAGCCAGGCCAGCAGAACAAAACTTTAACAATAGTAAAAATATGGAAATAAATAAATGAATAAAAATAAACAGAATATAAAAGAGGGGAGAGAATCCGCTTCCTCAATTTAAATGCTTATTCTAAAATGTTATTGATTAGATCCTGCCAAGTTTTGAAAAAGTTTTGTACAGATCCTCTAAGTGAGAATTAGATTTTTTCCCATTTTAGGTAACTAGGGGGCTTTGCCCCCTGCTCGCTTCGCTCACCCACCCCCGGGTTTGTTTAACCGGATATACAATTTAAAGAGATTGTTATTTTCATGAGAATTGTTACATACTCTTTTGATTCTATGTTGTATCGCTTCTCTGTGATCATAAATATACACCTGACCGAATTGTGGTTTATTCGAAATTAAACTTGTCATAGCTTTAATTGTTGTGGGACCACATTTTCTCATAGCGTATGTTCCATTGTTGTGTAAATCTACGTTTTGAGCATTGAATGATGTGAATGCGAAAAGATTATTGTAGACCTGGATATTTTGCCTGTAGTGTTTGTGGATTTCACTTTCACCAAACAGCAAATCTTTTATTTCTCGCGGATACGCCTCTTCATTGGGAGACAACACTACTTTTCCCTGATGGCATCACGAATTAGACGATCTACAAGTCTCTGACTTAAAGTTTAAAGCTGAACAATATCTACATACTTTGACATATCACTTATGTCCATATGTTCAATCTCTTTTTGCTGTTCCGTTATTTCACCGAGTAATAATTTCCATTTGTTTGTACTAATGCGAAATGTATTATCTTTTTTTTGACACTTTCGAATTTTCCTACTTTCATATTCTTTAACTTGCTCTGTATGTGTATCGCGGCAACATTTTTTTTGAGCCTTTCGAATTCCACTGCTTTCATAATCTCTAACCTGCTCTGCATGTGTATCGCGCCAACATTTTTGAACGTCTTTATGAAGTCTTTTATTTCTGACCCCGTTTGGACCTACGAGGTTTTCAATTCCACTTGGTTCGGGCTGATTATTACTTTCCTTATTTTCAGAATTTGCACATCGATTATTATTGTTCTTTTGTACATTCTTTTTTGCCTTCTTTTCTCTCCAACGCTTTTGTGTCTATGTTCGACACGCTGCTCTTTCTTCTTCGCTTAGTCTTTGACGTGCCATCTAGAACGTATAAAATTTTTAAGAGCTGCGAGCACATGAAGTGTGTCTGCCAAAAGCATTCCAACAACTGAGAAGTTAGATGTCCAAATAAAGCCTGGTGAATTATTAGCTATAGAAGCCTGCTGATTTTAAGCAAAATATCACTGGGGTTTCCACATATAAAGTCCCATAGTTTTACAGTATCTAGGAGGGAAAGTATTGTGAACTTGTTTTAAATTGTTTGTAAGTAGGGTGTGACGTGCAAAAATCACCATCTCACAGGTCTTGCTTCCAAAGGTTGTAAAGACTAGTCGCGCGGGACGTCAAAGTGTCTTTCTGAGAAGGTCACATCTCGAACTCAAGATTTTTTTATTATAATAGATATATAACATCAGTTACCCACTGATTTAAAAGATGCGAATTAGCATTGGCAATAACAATTTGCTATTTTTAAGCTCTCCTGGGGCTGTAAAAGTTTTAGGAATCTGTCATCCCTGACCCACGCAGACACACAGAGAACATGCAAACTACACGAAGGGATGACCTGGGGATGCAAACCTTGGTCTCCTTACTGCGAGGTAGCAATGCTTACCAGTGTGCCACCCCCACGTACAGTAACGTCAAGTGAAAAGCAGCTCCTTTTCTTTATTTTTTCCTTCATTATACCCATGTTAGGAAAGTTCAGTGACAGGGTGAAAATTTCGACCTTCTGTTTTCAACCAGTTTACACATTTTTGGTACACCATTTGACCTTGTGTGTGTTTGTCTGTGTGTCAAATTACTCAATCCAAATAAAGCCTGGTGAATTATTAGCTATAGAAGCCTGCTGATTTTAAGCAAAATATCACTGGGGTTTCCACATATAAAGTCCCATAGTTTTACAGTATCTAGGAGGGAAAGTATTGTGACACGGTTTGCAACAGATTAACATTTTTTTAGGCATCCTTGAACATGTTTTGACCGCTTACGTATTTGTGAAGATTTTAGACTATGAACATGATAACTCAAAGACTAATCCTTCATTAAAAATGAGACTTGGCACCATTACTGGCATTGTGAAACACTAAAAGCCCATTTATTTAGAATAAATTCTCTCTAGTGGTTTCGGCTTGACAGAGAGAAGCACTTCCTTGTGTTTTATACATTGGTTGAAGTAAACAAGCCTCATTTTCAACTGTGAAGAGAAAATTTCAAGCTGCAGGCTTAACAGATTGAGTGGCAGTGAGGAAGCCATCTCTAAAATCATCAAAAGTTTTAGAACACCCCCATTTATCCAGTTTTTACGTGATTAAATCTCTCGGTGTATTTTGAAATTAATGCACAGAATGTAACACTGCCTTACTTCACCCACTGTTAAGCTGTTGTCCTCTGAGGTGACCGTGACACAAACTGTTGACTTTAGGTCTTCCGGGCCTGTTCAGAGTTTCCTCCAGTTTCCACATTCCTCTGGATGTTTTAGGAAATTGTGCTCACTGACACCTTGGCTTTCTTTGCAATTTCTCTAAAGGAAAGACCTTCACTTTGAAGGGTTATCTGTCTTCCTTTGCTAATTGCCTTTTTCTCGCCAGCAATACACAGTGCAATATTGTTCAGATGAATGTTTCTGAGGGTGCAGCAACTGAGTGTGACACCCCTTTGCACTGTGGAGAATGGCATCTTACTACACACTGAATGTCTTGTAGTTCAGGATCGATCAGGATTAGAATTGAGGGTTAGACAGGGAGACACAGACAAAAAAGATGATATTGCAGAAGCAGAAGTGGGTTTAAAGATACATGGGAAACAGTTCTCACAGCAACTGACACATAAAACACAGAAGCAATGTCCCCAAAAATAGTGAAACTGCATAATATTTACAGTGAATATTGCAATTCCCCAAACAGAAAAGAAGCAATAAATGTATTGTGACAAGAAAAGACCCGAGACATGGTAAAGGTTTGGGGCAGCCACCCGTATAATGTGTTCCAGGCTGCAAAAAGTAAAAAGGTTGGTAGCAAGTAAAGTTTACAAGACAGAGTCCAAAACAGAACTGAATTCCAGAGGAAGGGAGTGAGGCTTTATAGGAAGTCTGGGGGAAGTGATGTCGTCCTCGGGGCCGGGGCCGGAAGTGATGTCGTCCTCGGGGCCGGGACTGGACGTAATGTCGTTTTTGGTGGCCGGGACCAGAAGTGGTGTGTCCCGAGTCGAGGCAGTGGCTCCTGGTGGGATTTCCCGGGAAAGGTCTGCAGGGAACTTAGAAAGAGCGTTAGTGCACCCCACCACTCCCTGGGCAGATGTGTTACCATTATTCTCCAAGCCCTTAAGCTGCCTCCTATTCACACGTTTGTGACAGTAAATACACAAAAAACTGGTAGTCTGCCTAAATTAAAATACAATCAGGAAGATTCTACACAAAAAAAAAGCAAAGTCCTTGCAATTCTATGATCCACAAATATATTTTCAAAGAGAAAAATCAGTGTATATACAAAAAGACAAAAGTGCACCACAAGCCCAAATCATATAAATACCTCCACCAAATCTATGCTATAACTAGAAGATATTTAGCCTGGGACGCCAGGAGATACTGCCTCCCCCAAGATGCTAGATAGCAGCTCCCCTGGACTGCAGTGGTGTCCCAGGTTTCTGCAGGGCACTATGGGACATGGAGATCGGAAACAGAGCACTGCTGGGTACCGTGGGTGCCGCCAGGGGATGCTGTGGGAAGATGGTGGGAGTCTAAGTGCTCACTTTGCCCGGAAGTACTGGCAGATCACGTGGGCAGAAAACCAGAAGTACTTCCGGGCTGACAAGAAAACTGAAGTTCTCCATCTGACCCAGAAGTGCGGGCAAATTACAAGGACAGGAGGAAGGAAGCACTTCCGGGTCAAGGACTATATACAGAACTGTTGGAGACCCAGCAAGTGAGCCAGAGAGGGGAGGAGTGTGACAGAGCTTGCTGGAAGGTGTGGAGGAGAGATTAGTTTTATTATTGTGGTTATATATTGGCAGAGTGGTGGCTCTGAGGCTAGGGATCTGCACTGGCAATCAGAAGGTTGTCGGTTCAAATCCCGTAAATGCCAAAAGGGACTCTGCTCTGTTGGGCCCTTGAGCAAGGCCCTTAACCTGCAATTGCTGAGCGCTTTGAGTAGTGAGAAAAGCGCTATATAAATGCAAAGAATTATTATTATTTTTATTATTATATATTGTGTTTATTGTGGCTGTGGTGCTTCGGATGCATGGAAGGAAAAGAAGAAGACAATTAAACTACTTCTTGGTGCTTTTAACTTGTGTCCAGAGTGTCTGTCTATTGGAGAAAAGGTGGGGTTTGTTTCCTGCCTTACGCCCTGTGTTGGCTGGGATTGGCTCCAGCAGATCCTCGTGACCCTGTAGTTAGGATATAGCGGGTTGGATAATGAATGGATGGAAGGCTTAGTTTAAACTTAAACAATGACCTCAACGTGTAACAAAATATACTTGAGCTAGCACAACCTGAATTTGAATGCCTTTCTAACGTAAAAGAAGGCAATAAGAAAACGAGGCAAACGTATTAATTCTCAAATTGGCATAACATATAAGACACAGATGTGTCAAAATACAAATTGAAAGATCGAAACGAGTGTAGACATTGAATGCATCGCTGAAGACTGATTTAAGTGAAAGAATAAGCATCTCTTAAATAGGCATACGTTTAAACCATGTTAAAATTCCACAAATGCTATCCTCAATTGTTCACCATCAACGACTTCAGAAGTATACTCCACACAAGTGTTTTTAACTGGTGTGCCATGGAAATAACTGTGTAGTGCCCCAGGGTCCAGACCTAAGAGAGACACGCTCCTCAGGTGGTTGAGACCTGTCGAGGAGGATGGGGCTACCTGGTGAAGTCGACATAAAAGTATCTCTGTGATCGCCGTTTTGCAGACACAACACTTAGAGAGCACTTTAGCAGCCAGGAGATGTTTCGAGGGTCCATTTGTCTGGGTGCATGTTCGCCAGCAACTCTCGCAGAGTCGAGGGACAGTGGGCATATGAGTTGCCTCTGACCCCAGGTCAGTGGAGTTAGGAAGAGAGAGGACTGCCTGTATGAATGGGCAAAGGGATGAAGCGGCTAGAAAATATTTTCAAAGTGCTCACTAAGTGCTGTGTCTGCTACAGACTATATAATGAAATAGTGAGACTGCATCTGAAGCACTGTATCCAGTTCTGGTCACCACACTCCCAAAAAGACATAGCAGCACTTGAGAGAGCACCCAGATGCCTTCCAGGACTTAAGGATGTGTCCTACATTGACAGACCCAGAACATCAAACCCTTTTAGTCCTGAACAGAGGAGACTGCATGGGAACATAATCCACAGATCTTCAAAATCCTCAAAGGCATTGATAAAGTAAATCCAGCAAAATGCATGGGCTTAAAGTTGAATCACGTACTCGAGGACACCAGCATAAATTTATGTGAAGTACATTTAGGACTGAAGCCAGGAAGCACTTCTTTACAGAAATAGTTGTGGAAATCTGGAACTAACTACAGAGACATGGATTTGAAGCAGAAGCCCTGAAAACCTTCAAGAAGCATATTCTGACAGCTCAGCTATGGGCTAAAGAAATGAGCCTGATGGGCTCTCGTTTTTTAAACTTCTTATGTTCTTACCTGTTGAGGACTAGTGGATTGTCCTGATAAAATCATAGAACTAAAAGAGGTTGTGATTACTTTTTCACATGACTGTATGTGATTTGAAATGTGTGACTTCAGCTTCACGAGAAGCTCTGCCTTCCCTCATGATGCTCTTGTTCTGTGAATCACTAATGAATCACTGGCATTTGAGTGCGGTAAGTCAGTGCATCGTTGATCATTATATCTTTTAAGATTTCATTTACTGGAAAATAATCTAAAAAGGAACTAAATAAAGGAAGTATTTTTGGCCTTATTAGCATCAGTAAATGTCACTTAAACAAATAGCAGTATGCTGGAAATATAAGTAAATAAGGAAAACTGCTGATACAGTGCCTATAAAAAGTATTCAACCCCTGACTTGAAGGGGGTGAATACTTATGTGATGAGTTATTTTGTATTTTATATTTATAGTTAATTTAGACCACTTTCTGGAGAGATTTTTTTCTGCTTATCCTTGTCAAAAATCCCAAATTAAATCCACAATAAATCATTGTCATATAACAAAAATGTGAAAACTTTCAAGGGGGTAGGGTGTGAAAACTTCTTATAGGCACTGGGGTGTGAAAACTCGGGTCGCAAATACTTAAAGGTTGAGAAACGCTGGTGTAGGAGTCGATGTGAATTTGAATTTGCAGCTATATTCATAAAAATATGAACTGCAAAATATACTTTTGAAGTCAACGGTGTGTCACACTCTGTTCACGATTGTCACACTCACGCGAACGATTTCAGTACTCAAAACACCCGAATCGACAAATCGGCCCAAAGACACCAGTAGACGCACAGATGAGGCTGCACAATATCCACCTTCTCAACAAGTAATTTAGCATTATTGTCAAATTGGAAAATGCAAACATGCCATGATAAAAGTGTTTTATAACATGTTGTACATCCACAGACCACATTGCTTATTTAAACTCCATTTGTTGTTGTTAGGTCATGTTGTAATGCAATAATTAAAATTACATAAAATACTGTAGCAAATGGAGACAATTCTCAATCGTGTGGAGCTCAGATGTTACGGTGGTCTACATGTGAACGTGTCTGTCTGTCTTCCCTGTTGCAGTGCGTATTACAACATGCAAATTAATTCTTAAGCTTCAGTTACCTTTGGAGGACTTCCTCACATCCTCAATCGATGTGAATTCTTGTTTGAGACCAGGGAGGCTTAATTTTCTAAATTGAATAAATAAGTGGAGGGTGCAAATGGGTGACACTATCTATCTATCTATCTATCTATCTATCTATCTATCTATCTATCTATCTATCTATCTATCTATCTATCTATCTATCTATCTATCTATCTATCTATTTTAGGAAAGGCAGCATGAGACGTGAGAAGGGTTGTGGCATTAGTGAACTCCAGTTACAGTATATGAACCTGTCATTTCAGTGATGGACGTGTATTCCAGTTACCTGTTTATACAAAGCAGCCTAATTGCTGGCGGTTCAAACAATCTCTTACTGTATATTTGGAAGTTTTTATTTGAAATTATTAGAATCTGTTTAATACCACAGAGCTGAAATTAAATTCACTGTGTAGTGGGATTGTTGGGGATTTGATGGAGCTTTTTAAGGAGCAGGTCCTCATATAGCAGTTATTGCATTGATTTTTGTACCACCCCAATGACCCTTCTCGCTGTTTTAATCCGGCACTGGAGTTTGACGTTATCTGCAGTACAGATAAGTAAAACATATGAAGAACATAAAACATATGCACACATGCAGAGAACATTTACTTGAATAACAGCACATCTCAAAGAAGCCCTTGGCAAACCTGCAGTGTTCATGGCAGCTCCTTCCAGTGAGCACTCATATGACTTTGGTCAGCAGTAGAAATATTTAATTAAGTTACGTGACTCCTCCTCTTATTATTTCCTTCAGTTATTTCTAGTGAGTCTTGTGTCTTATTGACTTAGCACTTTTTTACTTAATCTGCACTGGATGAGCACATTGTAAATGAAATTTGAAAAGTGCAGATAGCTATTTCTTATTTTATTTATTTATATATTTATTTCTTAAGAGGTCAGTTCAAGCCTGAGGCACTGAAGTGAAATCTCTTCTTTGTATTCCTGATTTTGGCATTAAAGTGGCGCACAGAGCAGGTTTCAGCAACGTCAATGAAAGCAACTGCAGGTTAAATGAGGCCATAGTTATTTATTTGACATAAAAGAAGTCAGTTGAGAATGTGTGCAAAGTGTATGGAAGGCTCTGAGAGGGGAATAACACAGAGACCTGAAGAAGACAAAGCCAGAAGAAATTAACACAGATGTGAAAAAGAAGAAAAGTGAAAGCAGACTGCAAACAGGGAGAAAATGAAAAAGTCAGTCTGGCTCAGCATTGAGCAACAAAGCACACACATACCGTATCACTTCTGAGCCTACTTTGTGTAGGAGAGTTGATCCTTGCAGCACAGGACTTGTAGTAAGAAACAATACAGTGTCCAGTCCAGAGCAGGACAAAGTATTTATTTATTTAATTCTCCTAATCCCCTTATTGTATTAAAGGGTCAACAGAGCTGTGAACTCAACCATATTAACTCATATCAGCTCAATATACTGTTCTATAGAGTCGTACATCAACTTAACATTCTCTTTTTGAAGGTGTGAGATGAACCCCACTGTTATACAGGGAGGACATGCAAAAACTATAAAGAAAGTGTTTGCCAAAAGTGTCAAAATCTCAAACCAAAGGGTTAGAGGAAGTGGTAGACTAGAAAGAAAATCTCTGTCTTAATGATGAAAGGACAATGGCAGGTTGTGTCCACCTCATGGAGGGCAGATTTGAGTTGATAGGTAACAGCTGCTAAAGTTCAACTTTGTCTTTTCTGAAGCTGAGTCTCCATTGACGTGAAAAAACAAATGCACATATCTGGAGGCCTTAAACACAAACACCTGAATGCAATTATCTTTCTACTGGGTGACGCCATTAGAGGAATGGAATAATTCAAGCATCCATCTGTGATCAAAACCATTTAATCCAGTTCAGGGTCAGCCAATCTAGGCAGCACTGGGCATAATGTAGGAATGAACTGTCTACAGGACACCACTTAATTGCAATGAACTCTTACATTTAAATGAAAATGGGGCAAACTGCGAGTCTCCAATGAACCTACCATAGTACATTATAACTGTGGTAAATATCAACATCTTAAAGAAATAAACTTATCCTCTAACAAGACAAGTATGATAAACCTTTAATTAGTAATCAGGCAGGAGAAGAGTTTGTCCATCTGTTTCAGTCATTACTCTTCAGCTACTGCTTGAACAGGGAGCATTCTTTCACAGCATGATCAGAATGGTAAGGAGGATCACAGAATAAATGCAGAAGCTCAAACTTATTTATAACTGAATTTACATATCATAATGCTTGCATATCTTACTCTGATTGGTTAAAAGACATGAGGTGTTTAGCATAGAGCACAGCCAGTCTGGATAAAAGTCTTTCTCTATTATGGATTTGTTCTTCAATATCTCTTAGTTTAGATATTACCTTATAAATCTTTGTGTATGTGACAACTGTCCAGTTTTATTGTTTACAGGACATCAGCTGATCTCTTAATCATACATTTGGGGTATTACATCAATCTGCTCCTGGTACATTCTTGTCTTTGTTGTTCACCTGACCTTTATCTGGTTTCCTGTTATGCCTGAACAGGTTTCTGAATGTATTAACCCTTCAATGCTTCTAAAATGGATGCTATATTTTAATATGGAAAGCATATCCAAACACTTTATTCTGAATGACTATGTGACCCCTAAGTCTAATTTCTCTTCCACATACCATAATACTCTCAAACATGGTTAACTGAGTGTCTTGAGAGGCCAAACCTCCCACTAGTATCAAGTACAGAGAATAAACTAACCTTGGAATGGGCACCATGGAAAATTATATTATATTATATTATATTATATTATATTATATTATATTATATTATATTATATTATATCAGTGGTTCCCAACCTTGGTCATGGGGACCCACTGTGGCTGCAGGTTTTTGTTCCAACCAGATTCACAATCGGTGATAATAATCGATAACAACTGATCTCATTTAATTTGCTGCTCTTTTTTTACCCTTCTCTTATTATGCATTCAGAAAAACACAACAGTATGATTTTTACATTTATAAGACATTATTTCTATGTTTTTCTAAAGGTATAAATGCTTAACTCTCTTTTGTTATTTTCCTATTATTTTCCCCTTTTCCTGTGTAGTTTGCTCCCTTCATTTAACCCTAATAGTGACAATTAACAACCAGCATAGCAGACAACTGGGATGATGAAAGCAGCAACGACTTCAGTGTCAGACTCGCTAATTGGTAAATAGTCAATTAAATAACCAGAAAAAGCAGAATGAAAATTAGGTTGAAAATACTGTTAATGACTTAAAAAAACTACATATTCCCCATATAACTGTTTAATACATTTTAATAAAAATCTACCAAACTTAGTTTGTAATTTCTACATTGTCTCCAAAACACAGAAACTAGGAAATAATAACTCACTTAATTAGGCTAAGAGTCCAATAAAAAGCAGAAGTTGGTTGGAACAAAAACCTGTAGCCACAGTGGGTCTGCAGGACTGAGTTAGGGAACCACTATATTATCCCATCCATCCATTTTCCAACCCGCTGAATCCGAACACAGGGTCACGGGGGTCTGCTGGAGCCAATCCCAGCCAACACAGGGCACAAGGCAGGAAACAATCCTGGGCAGGGCGCCAACCCACCACAGGACACACACAAACACACCCACACACCAAGCACACAGTAGGGCCAATTTAGAATCACCAATCCACCTAACCTGCATGTCTTTGGAATGCGGGAGGAAACCGGAGCGCTCGGAGGAAACCCACGCAGACACGGGGAGAACATGCAAACTCCACGCAGGGAGGACCCGGGAATCGAACCCAGGTCCCCAGATCTCCCAACTGCGAGGCAGCAACGCTACCCACTGCGCCACCGTGCCGCCCCACTATATTATATTATATTATATTATATTATATTATATTATATTATATTATATTATATTATATTATATTATATTATATTATACTAGCCGTCCCCCACTGCTCTGCCCACGTAGAAGTGAAACAGGACAGTAAGGAGAGCCCTGCCTGGCTCCCTACTCCTGACATCACGGTTCCCCCTCCCCTCGGCCTGCAGCCTCTGTCTCGGATTAGCATGAATATATCGCTCCTACAAGCAAACTATGATTCTTAGCACAATGAGAGATTATCTGGAATGTTCCAGCAAATTATAGAAAAAAGCCTGATCAAAATCCGTTGAGTAGTTTTCTCATACGCTAGTTAAGCAGATGTATGATACGCCCTGCCCTGCTCCCCTTGGCCTGCTGCGTCTTTCTTGGATTCACATAAATAAATCGGTACCGCAAGCAAACTCTGATACTTAGCGCAATGAGAGCGGTCACAAAACCAACCGGAATGTTCAAGCAAATTATAGAAAAAAAACCCAATCTAAATCCGTTAAGTAGTTCTCTCGTGAAAAGTGGACAGACATACAGACAGACAGACAGATGTTGGATTTTATATATATAGAGATTATATTATATTATGACATATCATAACCTAATACTCTCATCATGCGTGATGTTTCTGAACTCTTTTAGGACCCCTCCCCCCCTACAGGACGGCATGCCGAAGCGCGACTGCCACATCTGTGGAGGACTGCTTGTCCATTGCCGAGGCAACCACAGGTGCGCAGCACAGCAGCAGAGCACCGCAGAAACAACTATGAGCCGATTGAAATCGTGCCATATGTGCCTGTCGCCAATGGGTGATGGAAGAGATGTTATAAATTCAGGGAACATTATAACTTGGCCACTGACTTGACCCCGACCCTGCCCATTTGCTGTGTCTGTGTATAGGAAAGTGGTAGATCCTGCTGCAATAAATAACCATGTTGTTCCTGTTTAAAGTGGAATAAAGCTGGTTTTGCTAAAGTACTGAGACTCAGCCTCGAGTTTTGGAGTGCAAGACAGGGACTCACGCATCATAATGCATAATCCAATTTAGTGTCTTGGGGATCCAACAACTATCCCAACAATATCAAAATTAACCTTGGACAGGTTACCATGAAAATTAGATTAGATTAGATTAGTTTGGATTAGATTAGATTAAGTGCAGTAGTTACTGCTGCTACTTTACAGCTCTAAGAGACTGAGTTTAGATCATGGCCTGGTCATTGTCCATGTGGAGTCTGAACATTGCCCCTCTGTCTTTTGTCTTTTTCTGTGAGCACTCCAGTTTTACCCCCACAAACCTACACATATTGGAATAACTGGCACTTCTAAATTTGCTCATTATAAATGTGTTTATATATGAGTGTACCCTGGGATAGACTGATGCCCTGTCCTGCCTTGCACTTGGTGCTGCTTTGATAAGCTTTATGCCCCATAACCTTGAACTGGATAAAGCTATGAAATTGCCACACAAAATACAATGTAAAGGGTGCAGGGCTTGGAAAAATCAGAACCAGATGAGTACTCTCCTGATCTATAAAACTATAGCAGGCTTCACACCCAGGCAGCCTGACCCCAAACTGGAAAGGAAGGCTTCAAGGCCTACTCAGGCCCAAATATGCCAGTCAATAGAGATGAAACCACAAAAACCTCTGTCTTAAAGGACACCTTGTTTTTCATAGTTTTTATTGCTTGGACCTCATTGATATCCTGGATCAGCAGGAAACACATAGCTAATACAGTGATACCTTGAGATACGAGTTTAATTCGTTCCGTGACCGAGCTCTTAAGTCAAAATGCTTGTATCTCAAATTAATTTTCCCCATTGAAATTAATTGAAATGAGATTAATTCGTGCAAGCCCCCAAAAAACCACCCCAATTTTTTGTTAAATGTTTTCAACATAAGAAAAATGTATTTATAATGAACAAATATTGTATACAAACAAAATAAAACCTAATACATAAAAGAGAATCTAAAGAAATAAACAGACGTTGGCAAAGCCGATTAGCGTATTGTAATGTTTTTTTTCTTTCACTTCATTTTTGCTTAACTTAATTTTCTTTTTCACTAGTTTTTTCTTTTTTGCCACGCTTTCATCACTTTCATTCGCATGGCGTTTCAATAGAAACCTGTCCAAGGAACTTTGTTTAGTCCTCCCCTTTAGAATGTTTCTGAAATGAGTTAGGCAAGTGTCATTGAATAGCGGCGCTGCAACTTCAGTTTCATTTCAGTAAAGTCAGGCGTTAGGCAAGTGTCAATGAATAGCGGCGCTGCAACTTCAGTTTCATTTCAGTAAAGTCAGGCGTTAGGCAAGTGTCATTGAATAGCGGCGCTGCAACTTCAGTTTCATTTCAGTAAAGTCAAGCGTTAGGCAAGTGTCATTAAATAGCGCCACTATATGATCAGTTGTAATTTTTTCAGGGTGTTTCTTTTCTTTAAAGTTCGAAACTTTTTCCCACATTGCAAACACTTCCTTTATCTCACTTTAAGAGATAAACTCCTCCGCGATACCGATCTCCTGCAGAACCTCCGTATGTTGCTGCGTATGTAGTTCCGTCAACTCCTCTGTCGTCAGTTCCTCGGAATGTGCGGGGACAAGCTTTTTGATGGCTCGTATTTCGAATTTTGGCTCGTAACTCAAGACAAAAAAATCGACCTAGTGACGGCTCGTATCTCAAAAAACTCGTACATTGGGGCACTCGTATCTCAAGGTATCACTGTATTTTGAGTCAAACCAGGAGATGTGCGAGAAAGACAAAACACAACAAATAAAATATAAATGAAGTGACTGAAACCCAGACGAGAGTCAAGAATCACAATCAAAATTCAGGGAAAAGTCAAAAATCAGGCAAGACACAAAATCAATAATAAAGATAGAATTTCAATAAGAGTTTTAAAGGATTTATCCCGTCTTAATGATGACCTCAAGGTCATGATTCCAGAGGCCGCGTTAGAAATGTGGGCTCTAGCAACAGTTATGCAAAATGGCATTTACTATAGAAAAAGGCTATCAGATCCCATAATTCAGCCCTGATCATTGCAATTGGGGAATGAGCTTGGGATTTACGTGATGGAAATCAAAGGTCAGGTGAACACAGTCATTATACTTCTTGCATAAACTTTGCAGTACCCCAAGTCATCATGCACTATGACGTGTGCAGATCCATAGCTGGTATCCAAATGTGCATCAACAGTGGATGACGTAACCTTCCAGTCTTCTCTGATGAAAGCATTCACCAGGTCGACGCAGGCTTGTATACACGATGTCGATGGTTGACCAGATTGAGATCTGTCGGTTATACTTGTTCTTCCAGATTTAGACATTTCTACCCATTCATAAACTTTTTGTTGAGTCCTGTTGTTTTCACCTCTGTATTGGGACAGCATCTTTCAGTGAATTTCAGCAGGTATTACTCCCTCTGCCCAAGGACTTCTGACTATGGCGCATTGTTCCACAATGTTGTAATCCTGCAGAGGAGCATCCATATTCATATGATCTTGACTCCAACTAAACTAACAGCAGAACACTGCGCTGTGTGTTTGTTCGAACCATCCATAAACCACTGAGAATGTGTTGTATTGCGTCAGCTTCTATCAATTGCGGTTACCTGTTAATTGTCAAGTTGCCTTTAATTTTGGATGTACCTCATAATTCTTATGAGCACAGTATACCGATTGATGGAGGTGAACAATGGAGTAAATTGCAGTAGAACAAAGGCAGCAGGATCACAAATGAAAAAGGCGAAATGCAGGAGTTAAAGAGGATAGCACAGTCCTAAAGTATATAAGCATCACGGATTAAGGATGACAGTGTTAGTTTTTTGTAAGGAACAGAAAAGAAGTAGGCACTCAGTTTGATGTTGCAGACTGACAGCAACAGTATTTTAAACTAAATAAACATCAGTCAAGTGTCTTCCTCCTTGTCCCAGCAGATCTATGTTTGCACGCTGCCCTTAACCCTCAAAGCTCAACTTTTAAGTCAATCCAAAATGACACGGCAGTTTAGACACATGAGGAGCTGCGGCTGCTAGTTGCATAAGTTCTGCCCAACCAGAAAATAAATCAGCGGATGTGTACTCCTTGTGCTTTGCTTCCTTTATGTGCAGCCAAGAACCTGCGTTCTCCTCAAATTACTTTTCTTGGCTGAATAGTAAAAATTAGATTTTGTAATTTTCTAACTGGAATTCTCCAGATGAGAACTCTCCTGATCTGGAAACCCGCTTCATCCCAGGCAGCCTGAACCCCCAAAAAGAAAGTGCCGCTGCAGTGGGAAACATCCTGCATCCTCTTCACCTAATGACTACAGACCAATGGTACTTATGTCTCACATCATGAAGACCTTTGAGAGACTGGTCCTGGACTTGTGGTAGACCACTTGGACCCACTGCAGTTTACCTATTGAGCAAAGATTGGAGGGAAGGACACAGTTATTATCTATCTGCTCCACAAGGCTTGTTCTCACCTGGACAAATCTCAGGTACAGTCAAGGCCAGGTGAGTGGCCAAGTTATACTGTTCCCTGCATATATAATGTGCCTTGCATCAGCCATCGGCAACAGGCATGTATAGCACAATCGGCTTGTAGTTGTTTCCATGGTGCTATATTGCTGCTCTGCGAACCTGTGGTTGCCTCGGCAATGAACAATCAGTCCTATACAGACGCGGAAGTTGCTCATTGGCGTGTTGTCCCATTTTTTTGGGGGGTCCAAAAACACTTCAGAAATATCACAATTGCATTTGTTCCCCTGTATGTCTAATCATTTTCCTCTGATGATGACTCCTGCTAGGGGTTGACAGCTTAGGAATAAAAAACTATTTTAAGGCACGTGACTCATCTCTCTTTGTAGATTTCTATCTACAAATATACAAACCGTATCACAGACCTTCACTTCTGCAGTTAATATACAGTG
This sequence comes from Erpetoichthys calabaricus, assembly GCF_900747795.2. Classification (NCBI taxonomy): domain Eukaryota; kingdom Metazoa; phylum Chordata; class Cladistia; order Polypteriformes; family Polypteridae; genus Erpetoichthys; species Erpetoichthys calabaricus. Next base: position 183,429,844 of record NC_041401.2, read on the forward strand.
GTACCTCGGTATACGTCCGCTTTGGAATAAGTCCAACTTGGTATACGTCCTGTTTGGACGTGAAACATTTTGCTTGGTATACGGCCTTTGTTTGGAATACAACTCACATGCTAGAATACCGTGTGCTACCCTTGTTTACCTCTCTCGAGACAAAGCCAAGACTGCCTGTGGAATAGCAGGTCCGCGGCTTCAAAAAAAAGGGCCAGGTTTTAAATCCGTATAGCCGTGTCGTTCTCTGTGGGCACAATTGCACGACCGTAGGGAGTTAATGAGGTAGTTGGAGTGAGTTGCACCTGCATGTGTGGGTGCGATCGCTCTCAATTGCTTCATTGGCTTCCTGTGGCGTGTGATTAAGGCACTGCACCCACGGAGGCACGGGTGGAAGTATATATACGGGTCAGCACCAGGAAGGGGGGGATAGATGTATCAAGGACAAGAGGAAGATAAAGGAGGTTAAAGGATGGGAAAGAGCAGTCTTAGCAGGCACTTGACTCTTCTCAGCAAGGTAAAGAGGTTAAATTTTCATTTATTTCATCTAATTGCTTTTGTATTTATGTATTTTAGTATTAAGCAGTGTTTAAATTATTTAATACATCCATATTAATGTATAATATGCCAGTAACAATATAATTTTTTTTCATGGGAAAGAAATTCATCATTTTCCCTTTATTTCTTATGGGAAAAACAAGGGGGCTCTGCCCCCTGCTCGCTTCACTCGCCAACCCGAAACACATTGATGAATGTATGAGATATATTGGTTCATTCGTTGATAGATTGCGTCATCTGGATCTAACACGTAGATCTGTGCATATGTGCGTTCGTGATTTGGCTCAGGGTGCACTGTTGCAATCCTATGTAATATTTGTCCACATACGCGAAAGCAGTATGGGCCATTGCCAGCTGGTGGCCTGATATTTACCCTGGCAGATGCAAAAGCAAATGAACTATTGTAGGATCTAATGCAGTCCATAAAGTTTTTACTTTCGGGTACATTATTAGTTAGAAGCATCCATAGATATTCAGGATATTCATCTAAAGGAGGCAGTCTAACCTGACCCCTTTGACAACAACGTGTAAACTCATTAGTTGTATTGCCAGTTGTTTCTTCAGGGAAGTTAAGTGAATGACAATGACAGCAAATGATATTCATTAATCCTAATGAATGTTCATTAATAGTGGACGCATTACAGAATGCGTTGTCAGCTAATTGGCGGAATTGTTTAGCGGCTGTTTGTCGTTCCTTTCTTTGCCGTTTATCTAGTGCCTCTGCTGTTTGAGAGGCGCGTTGTAGTCGCCTGTGTTCATTAATTGTATTCAGGCGGGCTCGTTTCTGTATGTCCGTTAGTTGAAAAGTTTCGTTTTGGATCCGGAGCCGGAGCCGTGACTGTGACTCCATTAGTTATCCGTTGTTTACCGTTAGTAATATGGATAATTGCACTTACTGTTAACACAGAGCGTTATCTGTGGTTGTACTGTTAATAATGCATCACTGTAATGTGATTCACATATGCTATATGGTTTGGACGTGTGAGGATGCCGTACGTTTAATACGGAGAGTTCGTTTATTCTTATTACCCGGACCATGCTGTGTAGTGTGGACGTTTAGTTCAGAAGTGCATTGTAGGCGCCTGCGCCTTTCGTACTTTCTCGCACCTTCCGTACTATCTTTGTGGACCATTGCGGACCCCGTAGTGTCTTCCGTTTGACTCTGGGGTGCAGTGCAGAATCCTCTTTTCTGTGTGGCGTTAGTTGAGCTATTTCGTTTTTGAGCCGTGACTCCTTCGTTAGTTGAGCTCTTTCGTTTTTGAGCCGTGACTCCTTTGTTCGCGGTGGATCAGAAATCGCTTGCGGTTTATGAGACTCGCGCTGTAGGCGCCTGCGCACTATGTCTCCTGCGTCCATCGCCGTGTACCTGGGTCCGTGCCTTCCGGTTTACCATTCTCGTTTAGTAACATGGATGAGTTTGGTATACGTCAAAGGATCTGGAGCGGATTAAGGACGTATACCGAGGTACCACTGTACTACGAGGACTACTCATAAGTATTTTATAAGTAAAGTGCCATTTACTTTCATTGGCTCGGAAGTGACCAGGGGCCTGATCTGATAAAAAAAGACAATGACTGCGAGGGAAAGGCGACTCTGGAAAAGTGTCCATCAATTTCCGACAAGAGGAAGTAATGCTGATACCAATTAACTTGTCCACTAGGCTGTGAAAATGACTTCACTGTTTAATGTTTTTTAACCAGTAGTCACTGCAGTTGCTTTAGGAGCTGAGGTAAACATTAATTCATGCCGCGCTCTCTGTGCTGGCCTACAGGATGTAAACAGTGTCGTGGTGGCATCTCTTGGTGTGCTGTAACACAATGGCTACTAGCACTGCTTGCATATTATTGATTCAGAATAAATTAACAGTGGGTAGAGATGCTGCCTCCCTGCTAAGGTCCATGGTTCCAATTCTGACCCACCCCCTGTCTCCCAGTGTCACCAAAAGCATGTGTTAGACTAACTGGTGACTCTACATTGGCTCTGTGAGAGTGAGTATGGCAATGCGTGTGCCCTGAAAAGGACTGGCACCTGATTCAGCACTGATTCCTGCTCAATGTCTCCAGAAAGTCCCTGCATCTAAAAATGTGGATGAAGTGGATTCAGCAAACAGATGGATGGATGGATGGATGAATGAATAAAAATTTGCATGTGAGTTTTGTATTTATCTAGTAAAAATCAACAACTAACAATAACAAGATTATCAATTAAACAAAAAACAAATGCCTTCTCTTTCACTGAATGATGTGTTTTTTATCACCATAGGTTTTAGAAATGACACTCATCTCCAGCTCTGGGCGTTTCTCGTAACGTTTGTAAGAAAAGTAACCCACTGAAAACCACATTTTTAGACAACTGCGAAATTCCAGTTTTGTTGAAGGCCTTTTCTGTAATAATATTAATTACAGTGGTACCTCAGTATATGTCTGCTTTGGAATAAGTCCAACTTGGTATACGTCCTATTTGTATGCGAAAAATTTTGCCTTTTTGACCTTTGTTTGGAATACGACTCGCGTGCTAGAACACCGCGTGTGGTATAGCGGGTCGGCGTCTTCAAAAAAAGGGCCAGGTTTTAACCCGTGTAGCCATGTTGTTCTTCGTGGGTGCGATTGCACAACTGCGGGGAAGTTAATGAAGTAGTTGGAGTGAGTCGCACCTGCACAGGTGGGCTGTGATCGGGAAGAGTGAGACTGCATTTTTAACCTTGGATTTTATCGGATTTATTTATTGTTGTTTTTTTCCCCACAGAACACTTGTTTTATGGATATTTATTAAATAACTAGTCATTTAGCCCGTTACAATAACGGGCGCTAGAACAGTAGTGCATAAACATTAGTAGGAACAGTCTATATTAAATGGCAAGGGACTTTGACCTCATTCTTTTTGTTGGTTGTATTTTTCTTTCTTTCAGCCTTTCTTTTGTTGATGTTTACTTGCTGAGCTGACCGTTCTTCATGGGCTGCCGCCGTGTATTGTGTGTCTTTAATTTTCTGTGACAGTAATACTGTCTTGTATGTCCGCTGGCTTGTACGTCCGTAATATCCCTTTAATTTTCTCAGGCGGTAATACAGGCATGCGCGTCGGTAATATGCCTTTAATCTCCTCTGACAGTAATACTGGCTTGTATGTGGCTGTAATATGCGTCACTGTATTGTGTACCTTTAATTTCCTCTCGCAGTAATACTGGTTTGTATTTCCGTAAAACGGCTGTAACTTTCTCTGACAGTAATATCGCGCATCGCACCGTGCCCCGCGCATGCGCACTTCACCAGAAGCCCCGCGCATGCGCACTTCACCAGAAGACACACACACACGGACACCTGGACGCACAAAGGGATTTTATTAAAGAGGATTATTTATTGAAACCAGATGCACTGCACATTTTGTTTGGACACTGATTTTTGTTTTAAATAAAAGCACTTGGCATTCTTGCACTATCCCCTGGCTTCATTTGAGAATTGTCCTCATATGTCAGCTCATCTCGGTAATATTACAGACGCTGTTGGGTTCAGGACTCCCCGTAAGGACATATGTAAGCATGGAGCGGACCTGCATCGTCACACCATGCGCTACCCTACGCTGCCCATGAGCGTCAGTACGCCAGTTGCTAGCATTTAGTGAACAACCCACGCTGTAACTCTATATGAATTTTCATGTGATTTTGTGTTTTTTCGCGTAAATTTGAATTGATTGTTGGAAAGTATGAAGGTGACATGCGTATGCGGGACATGGCTGCTGCATACCGTATGCCGAGAACAACGGTATCTACGGTTGTGAAAAACAGAGACATTATTAAAAAAGTAAAGTGAGGTTAAATTTTAATTTATTTCATCTAATAGTTTTTGTATTTATGTATTTTAGTATTAGGCAGTGTTTAAATTATTTTATACAACCCCATCAATATATAATATGCCAATAACAATAGGATTTTTTTTCATGGGAACAGATTAATCATTTTCCCTTTATTTTTAATGGGAAAAATTTGTTTAGTATAAGTCGAAGGATCTGCAATGGATTAAGGATGTATACCGAGGTACCACTGTATTATTAATTACATTTATATAGCGCTTTTCTCGCTACCCAAAGCTCTTTTCATTGTGAGTGAGGAGCCATTTCAACCACCACCAATGTGCAGCACCCACCTGGATGATGCGATGGTAGCCATTTTTGTGCCAGTATGCTCACCACACATGGGCTATTAGGTGGTGAAGTGGTGAGAGAGAGAGTCAGTTAGAGACAGGGGTGATTAGGGGGTCAGAATAACAGGGTCATGGAGCACAATTAAGCCTGGACATTGGGATAAACTCTTTTCTTTACCAGGAATCTTTAATGACCACAGAGAGTCAAGGCCTCAGTTTTATGTTTCATCCAAAGGATGGATCTATTTTTACAGCACATTGTCCTCATCACTGCATAGGGGCATTGAGATCCACATACAGACCTCAGGGTGAGCACTCCCTGCTGGTTTCACCTGCATCTCTTCCAGAAGCAACTCAAGCTTTACTCCTAGAAGAAGTGGCCAGGCCTGAACCGGCTTAGTTTCAGGTGGATGACCTCTTTTGAAGCACAGGTGGTATGGCTGCTGCTCCAGCATGACTCCCAACTTTCTAAGGCATGCATCCAACTTCTCTCTTTCTGTTGATGGTCCACTTGTCAAACCTGCTCCTGTTGTCAGAAATCTCTGTGTTTTGTTTGATTACCATCACTTACCTTTGAGCCACACATTAGGTCTCTTTCTAAAATTTCATTCTATCATCTCTGTAACATTGCCTGCCTCCGTCCATTTCTGTCCTTTAATGATGCTCAAAATCTGGTTCATTGTTTCATAATGTCTCGTATTGATTACTGTAATTCCCTCTTCATCAGCCTCCCTGCAAAATCAGTACAGAAGCTACAGTACATTCAGAACTCCGCAACCAGAGTCCTCATCCACACAAGTGCTCTGCTCACATCTCCCCTGTTCTCTCCCAGCTTCACTGGTTACTGGTACCATCAAGGATTAAATTCAAAGATTCTACTTCTCACCTTCAAAGCTCTACATAACCTTGCCTTCCTCCACCTCACTCAGCTCCTAGCTCCTTACACTCCTTGTCGATCTCTCAGGTCCTCGAGGAGTAATCTTCTACCTATCCCATGCACCAGACTCTCCACCCTGGCAGGCAGGTCCTTCAGGGTTATGGCACCTCAACTCTGGAACTCTCTTCCTCAGTCTCTCTGTGATTGCTCCTCTTTCTCCACTTTTAAATCTTAACTGAAAACTTCACTCTTCTATGAGCTTTTGTCTTCTGTGTAAGGACCGGACCTAAGAGTGATTCTGTTAGGACATGGCTGACTTTTATCCAGGTCTGATAAGGGGGCCGAACCTGGGATTAATGGATGACTGCAGCTGTTGGTGGGTGTCTCTGCAACTTATCCCAATCATTTCTTTCTTCAACTGGGCGTGTGGGGCTCTGGACCCTGTCAGTAACCTGAGTGATCCATCAATCACGGTAACCACTTTCTTAAATAGCTTTCTTAAATGAGGTGGCGTGGATTCTGGGTCTTCTTCTTCTTCTTTGATCCCTAGCTGGCGTTGGGTCTGGATCGGCTCCTAAGCCCATACGCTGCTGTGGGTGCCAATGGTTGTCGGATCTCCTTCACAACTCGTTTCCATGCATGACGATCGTTGGCGATTGTTCTGGCCTCTTCGAGATTTATTCTGTGATTTCTGATGTCATCTTCGACCTGTTTTAACCATGTTTTCTTTGGTGCCGTTCGTTGGATTCGCCATTGGGTGGGTCATTCATGCCAGAGGAGTTGGTGTGGTAGTCGGCTCGCGTCCATTCGACATACATGGCCAAACCATCGCAATCGACGTGTTTGAATTTGTTCCTTGATTGGCGGTTGGTTGTCACATCTCCATCGGATGTCGTCATTTCGAAGCCGGTCTCGGAGTGATACTCGTAATATCTGCCGGAGGCTACGCATCTGGCAAACTTCGAGTTTGTTGAGGTCCGCCTTGAGCACCGTCCACGTTTCGGATCCATAGAATAGAATCGGCAGGATCAGCGTCCGGAAAAGGCGCATTTTGGTCGGAATGGAAATATTAGTTCGCTTCCACAAGCACCACTTTAAAGAAGCGAATGCTGTGGTTGCTTGACCTATTCGACTGTGGATCTCCTGTTCGATCAGTGAGCCAAGGTATTTGAACTGCTGAACTTGCTGTATTTGGATGCCGTCGAGGTGGACATTTGCAGGCGATCCATCTGTTGTCAGCACCTTCGTCTTTTCAATGTTTATCTTCAATCCATATGGCTGGGCGGCGTGGGCGATCTTATAGAGAGTGTCCGTGGCTTCGGCGTCATCCTCAGCCAGCACACTGCTGTCATCTGCAAACATTAGATCTGTCATGGTGCCATTTTCATCGAACTGGACTCTGCGTCTGCCCCCGAAGACTTTCCTCATAATGGCGTCGAGTACGATGTTGAAGAGCAGCGGTGAGGCAACGTCTCCCTGGCGAACTCCAGTGCGAATGGCGAGTTCAGTCGACAGCTCGTTTCGGATGCGTATTTGGCTCGATGATCCGTTGTAATTGTCCCGCTGTAGCTTGATGACTTTTGATGGGATGTGCTCGGTCTCCAGCGTCATCCAAAGTGCTGGCCAATCGATGCAGTCAAACGCGGATCGAAAGTCAATAAAGACGATGACCGTCCGTGGATTCTGGGTGGATACCAGTGAAGGGTTTAAGGGTTTTTCTTCAAAATTTGAATATGAAAATGTCTTTCCCATTTTACTTTCTCGTATACATAGTATAGAGAAAGTATAGGAATCGTGAAAAAACTCAGCCTCGAGATTTTGACCAATCTTGATGTTTCAGACCTTCTTGAGTCCAAAAATACCATTTTTTAAATTATGTCTGTCTGTGTGTAAACACAACAACTTGAAAACACTTTGCCCTCAGTCAGTGAAATTTTGTACATCTGCTTGATATCAAAAATAAGGAATCTTAACTGAATACTTTTGCGAATTTTCAAGTAAACTATGGTTATAATTACAGATAGAGGATTCAAATTTTGTATAGATATTTATAATGATAAAAAGCAAACAGATATGAAATTTGAGAAAAATTACTCAACTGGAAGTAGTATTTTATTTAAACAACCATCCAAATTTTTTGTATAATGGAAATACATAAATTTGTACACGATATTAAAAACTGTAACTGTTACTAATTTTATTTTAATTTATACAACATCATCCATCCATCCATCCATCCATTTTCCAACCCACTGAATCTGAACACGGGGTCTGCTGGAGCCAGTCCCAGCCAACACAGGGCACAAGGCAGGAACCAATCCCAGGCAGGGTGCCAACCCACCACAGGACACACACAAACACACACCCACACACCAAGCACACACTAGGGCCAATTTAGGATCGCCAATCCACCTAACCTGCATGTCTTTGGACTGTGGGAGGAAACCAGAGCAGACACAAGGAGGACATGCAAACTCCACGCAGGGAGGACCCAAGAAGTGAACCCAGGTCTCCTAACTGCGAGGCAGCAGCGCTACCCACTGCACCACTGTGCAACATCAGTTTAACAATAATCTATAAACATTGAACATGCCATGTAAATATAAAGATGTAATGGGAACTATAAGCTGCTACGTTCCCGTTGTGTTCCTGGTAATACATTTAATTTTATGATTTGTTTTTTTTATTTCTGCCATCATTATCATAATAAAAGTAGCTAAATGCAGTTTTACCAATAGCAATTTATTACAACAAATATTATATAATACTAACACTTTTTCTATGTTTTTAGGTGACTATAACTCTTGTGATGGACAGCCGGTGGTTCAGTCCGGCTGAGACGTCCATAAAAGAAAAGAATGAAAGAAGGCAGCCTTTTCGGGACACTGCAGCTCTTGGTAGCTCCCCTGGATGGCAACAGTTCCCCCCGGATTCCCTCAAAGCATCCTGGGATGTGGAGTCCATTTCCTCAGCCCTGTTGGGTGCCATGGGTGCCGCCAGTGGGAACTCATAAAGAACATGGGGACTATTACTCTTATGACAACCCAGAAGTACTTTGGAGTCACAAGGACGGAAGCCCGCAGTACTTCCGGGCTACTTGAAAAGGATGATGTGGCGTTTGACCCGGAGAAGGTGCACTTCCGGGTCATGGACTATTTAAAGGACTTTTGGAATCCCAGCAAGGGGAGCCAGAGTTGGGTGGTAGAGTGACGGAGCTGCTGGGAGGAGAGGAGGATTATTGTTATTGATTATTGATTTGTGAATTGTGGAGTGTGCGGTGCTTTGTGCACTAGTTCTGAAGAAAAATATTAAAGAAATCTTCTTGGTGCTTTTACACGTGTGTCCTGGATGTCTGTGTGGTGGGTTTAGTGGGGCAACAGCACCTCTAGCGGCCACACTCTTTTTACTTTGCATGTAATCGTGGCAATGCGTATTGTGGGATATGGCCGGCCGTTCATCCTGGCCAATACCCCCAGGCCGCCAGATGGAGCCCTCCCTCTATCTGTCATAAGGTGCCTTTCATTTCTATCTATCTATCTATCTATCTATCTATCTATCTATCTATCTATCTATCTATCTATCTATCTATCTATCTATCTATCTATCTATCTATCTATCTATCTATCTATCTATCTATCTATCTATCTATCTATTTTTTTTTTTATTAAATTTGTTTGCATTTATATAGCGGTTTTCTCACTACTCAAAGCGCTCAGCAATTGCAGGTTAAGGGCCTCGCTCAAGGGCCCAACAGAGCAGAGCCCCTTTTGGCATTTATGGGATTCGAACCATCAACCTTCCGATTGCCAGTGCACATCCCTAGCCTCAGAGCCACCCACCTTCTCTTGACTCTGGCTCTCCGAGTTGTGGCAGCTGGCCCCTTTTATAGAGCACCCAGAAGTACTCCAGGTGTTCCACGATCTCCTTCTGGCTGCACTTCCGGGTGTGGCGACAGGCCTGCAGAGGAGAGCTCAGCCGTTCTCCATGCGCCCCCTAGCAGGGTTCAGCTTCCATGCTTTAAACCCATGGCACTGTAGTACACCAGGGGGGCTGCCCTCTGTCGTCCCCTGGTATTGCCCTGTGCAAGCTCCTTCCCCCAGTCCTTCCATTATGGAGGTGTCCTAGCAGGGTAAGAATCCCGGCTGTCCATTACGCCCGTTATACCGAGTGCTATTTATTCAGCAATGCCAGTTTTTGTTTTGAATATTTTTCATTCCACAATCCTGTAAGTGTGTCGAGTCTTTATTTACACACAGGCCCAAAACAAATAGTGGTGATTTTATATTTAAAGAGCTGCTTGCGTGTTTAGGTCTGTTGGATTTAGGACCTTTGGGACCTTGCGTTCAACCCATGGTGTCTGTATAAATACACAGCCAGGCATGTGTACAGCACTTCTCCCGTTGAGTCACTGCCTGGGTATTTTCCAAGAATATGTGCCCTCTGGAAAAATGCAGGGTTGTCAATATGGTGCAGCACATGAAATATCTAATGAAAGAGACAAAGAATTGCCTGAAAATCTCAAAAAAAAAAAATAAAACCCCTGGTTTTGTTACTGTGTTGACATCACTTAGCTTACCGTTGCTAGTTTTTTGTGTCAATGAATAAGCATGTCTGTAGAAAAATATAGTGATGGGCTCCTGAGGGAGAAGGGGCACAAGATAAGGTATGGGGAGGGGGCATTTAAATAGAAAGATGGCCACAATGATGACAGGAGTATCATATGTTGGGATTGCCAGAGATGTGCCACAGAATTATTAAGGGTAACCTGCTCAATGGAGATGGCATGTAAGACTGGGCATCCTTGACACAGCAAGTAATCCCAACGTGAGCTGCCACTCCAATGAGTCTTGAATGAGTGTTGATCATCAAAATTCGCCACAGTGGATTTGCTGGGATGGCCAAAGTTTTCTCAGTGAATCTGCATGTTTGTTAGAGCTGGGGACTGTGGATCCCTATATAGAGAATCCTATGCAGAATACTTGAGATTGGCATCTCAAGTTTTCTTTGGGACTTGTTTGCCTCATTTGCTTTAGATTGCCTCATAGGCAGTAGATTAAAGAATTATTCAGAGCCCTTCATTTTCTGCACACTTAACTTTAAATGGATCTATTTTTTGACCTTGACTTTAATTTTTGGTTCGCCCCTGAGCTTTGGTAGCTTTTGATCTCCCGGTTTAGACCTTTGCCTGGACCTGACAAAAATTCTGGTTAAAATCTCCTGTCAGTCACAATAACTCTAGAGACCAGGGCTGTCTTAATGCATGGGCGCACTGGGCAGTTGCCCGGGGGCCCCATGAGCATAGGGGCCCCATTCTAATCTATGTATGTTGTGACTTGCTGTCAATAAATAAATACTATACTATGAGGTGAGACACAAAAATAACCAGATTGGTAAAAAATATATATTTATTGATGAATTATGGCATTCTAAACACTGTCACCTTCTGTAGACTCCCCCTCCCGATCTCTACACCGCTCCATACGTGTCTTCCATTGATTGCAACAGTGCTGGAAGTCTTCTTCCTTGAGGCTCTTCAACAGGCTTGCCGTTTTTGTCTTCACTTCATCCATTGAAGAAAAATGTGTTCCCTTCAGGTCACTTTTGATTTTGGGGAACAAGTAAAAATCACAGGGGAGCTAAATCGGGTGAACAGGGAAGATGATCGAGGACAGGAATGTTTTTGTCAGTCAAAAACTGCTTTAAGGAAAAAGAAATTTGATGTTGATTCGCTGTTCGATTTTTTCACCCGACATTATCGCGGGAACTCGTGTAGCAATTGTTGTGGAAATACCGACTGGGCTCTTCACAGGATATACCTAGCTGATCGGCAGTTTGAGAGGGTGTGTAGGAGGGGATATAGTACGTTGTAATATGATTCACGTCTGGCCGACCACCAGATGTTTTTCCAGGAAAGCCCCAAGCCCAGTCCCGCTATTTTTGTGTCTCACCTCGTATACTAAACTATAAATATTTGTTATTGTGTTATAAATGAACACTGACATCCACCTCTGATTTAGTATCACGGTCACCTCTGCCACCTCACGTGCCTGTATGTGTACAGATCTCACGCACTACAGAACGTAAAAGCCTATCTGTTAATGTCACTTCAACTCAATTCTCTGCCAAGAAATTTTGCAAATGTTTGTGTCGAACAGTTGATCAATAATAAATAATCTGTAGTAATTTCATACTGTGCCATCTCCGTCTGTAAGGTTTACCAATTGAGTATCATTTATACAGTGCATACGGAAAGTATTCACAGCGCATCACTTTTTCCACATTTTGTTATGTTACAGCCTTATTCCAAAATGGATTAAATTAATTTTTTCCTCAGAATTCTACACACAACACCCCATAATGACAACGTGAAAAAAGTTTACTTGAGAATTTTGCAAATTTATTAAAAATAAAAAAACTGAGAAATCCCATGTCCATAAGTATTCACAGCCTTTGCTCAATACTTTGTCAATGCACCTTTGGCAGCAATTCCAGCCTCAAGTCTTTTTGAATATGATGCCACCAGCTTGGCACACCTATCCTTGGCCAGTTTCGCCCATTCCTCTTTGCAGCACCTCTCAAGCTCCAACAGGTTGGATGGAAAGCGTCGGTGCACAGCCATTTTAAGATCTCTCCAGAGATGTTCAATCGGATTCAAGTCTGGGCTCTGGCTGGGCCACTTAAGGACATTCACAGAGTTGTCCTGAAGCCACTCCTTTGATATCTTGGCTGTGTGCTCAGGGTCGTTGTCCTGCTGAAAGATGAACCGTCGCCCCAGTCTGAGGTCAGGAGCGCTCTGGAGCAGGTTTTCATCCAGGATGTCTCTGTACATTGCTGCAGTCATCTTTCCCTTTATCCTGACTAGTCTCCCAGTTCCTGCCGCTGAAAAACATCCCCACAGCATGATGCTGCCACCACCATGCTTCACTGTAGGGATGGTGCTAGGTTTCCTCCAAATGCGACGCCTGGCATTCATACCAAAGAGTTCAATCTTTGTCTCATCAGACCAGAGAATTTTCTTTCTCATGGTCTGAATGTCCTTCAGGTGCCTTTTGGCAAACTCCAGGCGGGCTGCCATGTGCCTTTTACTAAGGAGTGGCTTCCGTCTGGCCACTCTACCATACAGGCCTGATTGGTGGATTGCTGCAGAGATGGTTGTCCTTCTGGAAGGTTCTCCTCTCTCCACATAGGACATCTGGAGCTCTGACAGAGTGACCACCGTGTTCTCGGTAACCTCCCTGACTAAGGCCCTTCTCCCCCTCAGTTTAGATGGCCGGCCAGCTCTAGGAAGAGTCCTGGTGGTTTCGAACTTCTTCCACTTACGGATGATGGAGGTCACTGTGCTCATTGGGACCTTCAAAGCAGCAGAAATTTTTCTGTAACCTTCCCCAGATTTGTGCCTCGAGACAATCCTGTCTCAGAGGTCTACAGACAATTCCTTTGACTTCATGCTTGGTTTGTGCTCTGACATGAACTGTCAACTGAGGGACCTTATATAGACAGGTGTGTGCCTTTCCAAATCATGTCCAATCAACTGAATTTACCACATGTGGACTCCAATGAAGCTGCAGAAACATCTCAAGGATGATCAGGAGAAACAGGATGCACCTGAGCTCAATTTCGAGCTTCATGGCAAAGGCTGTGAATACTTATGGACATGGGATTTCTCAATTTTTTTATTTTTAATAAATTTGGAAAAATCTCAAGTAAACTTTTTTCATGTTGTCATTATGAGGTGTTGTGTGTAGAATTCTGAGGAAAAAAATGAATTGAATCCATTTTGGAATAAGGCTGGAACATAACGAAATGTGGAAAAAGTGATGTGCTGGGAATACTTTCCGGATGCACTGTATGTTGAAATTTTGGTGTTTTTCAAGGCTCATGTTATATTGTTCAAACGTTTCTGTCGATTAATCTTTGCTGTACAGCATGTTTTTTAATGTTTAAACACTGATTTTGTTAGAAGTACCAATACAATAAATAAGTATTTCATTTTATCGACCATTTACATTTTTATTCCTATGAATGGTTGTGTAGGTAGGGACCCCAGTGCACTGCTTTGCCCGGGGGCCTATACTGCGGTTAAGACCGCCCTACTAGAGACTGTGTCTCATCACACAAGGCCAAAGTAGAATCTTAATAAATAAAGAGTTTAATAAATGAAGGAAAGTAATGACTAAAGAGTGATGGCAGTGAAAAAATGAGCATAAACTATAGTCAATAAAAAGGAACCAAATTAATCAACAAACAGAACACTCACAAAGGTACTTATGAATTATCCAAACTTCACAACTCTCAATGCTGATCTGGGGGGCTTTAGTCTCACTAAACATAGATGTATAGTATATACATCTGGAGACAGTCATGTGTGAATTTTGCTTAAAAGTGGGTGGGAACAATTAGACGACTCACTGAGTGACACATTTCTAAACCAATCCAATGCCTCGTGAAGGCGGAGCTCAAAGAAGGGGTGGAGATTTTGAGCTGCAAAGATCAGGGGGGCTCTCGTTAACTAGGTCTCGACAGACAGCATGCCTCTGATTATGATGAACAGGCTTCAGTCAAAAAGTCCTCTAAAATATCCCTACTAGACATATAAATGTGTGTCGCATGTGCAGAGAGTCCGTTGCATGTGTTAAAAATAAACATAACCTGTTGCAGGGAATATATATATATAATAATAATATATACACTTATATATATATTATACACTCTTTAATTTAATATTTTCTTTATATTTTCTTTCTGTAAAATCAGAATAAACATCTGCATTCAAAGATGTCAGTGGACGAAGGGTAGTTGTGAATGACACATTGCTGCAGGTGCAGCTCTCTGATGTTCAGCATTATGACGATAGTGTAGGTCAGTGGTTCTCAAACTCTGGGGCGGGCCCCCCTAGGGGAGGCGCGAAGTAACAAAAAGGGGGGTGCGAAGATGTGAAAAAAAGAAAACAAGAATTGAAAATATGAAAAATACATCTATTGAAACCAAAACAAATTAACTTAAACTACATCCTGATACTAGAAAAATAAATATAGTTAGATAAATGTCGATAAAAGTTAAGTAGGTATAATAAAATATGCATCTATGATATATCATTAATTAAAAAAGAACAAATTGGTATTAGTGGGATCCTTTCAAAAAAATGTTAGGGGGGAGCGATTAAAACTGTTATGAAAACTCGGGTCGCAAATACTTAAAGGTTGCGAAACGCTGGTGTAGGAGTCGATGTGAATTTGAATTTGCAGCTATATTCATAAAAATATGAACTGCAAAATATACTTTTGAAGTCAACGGTGTGTCACACTCTGTTCACGACTGTCACGCGAACGCGAACGATTTCAGTACTCAAAACACCCGAATCGACAAACTGGTTCAAAGACACCAGTAGACGCACAGATGAGGCTGCACAACATCCACCTTCTCAACAAGTAATTTAACATTATTATCAAATTGGAAAATGCAAACATGCCGTGATAAAAGTGTTTAATAACATGTTGTACATCCATAGACCACATTGCTTATTTAAACTCCATTTGTTGTAGTTAGGTCATGTTGTAATGCAATAATTAAAATTACATAAAAATACTGTAGCAAATGGAGACAATTCTCAAACGTGTGGCGCTCAGAAGTTACGGTGGTCTACATGTGAACGTGTCTGTCTGTCTTCCCTGTTGCAGTGCTTATTACAACATGCAAATTAATTCTTAAGCTTCAGTTACCTTTGGAGGACTTCCTCACATCCTCAATCGAGGTATGTAATAACATGCTGAGACAAGAGGGGGCGCTGTCGCTAATGTTGTCATTTCCTTCTATCCCCACAGTGCCAACTGAGGGCATTTAACCCCTGCCCTCTTTCAGTCCAGACGCCATAAAACCCCAGAAGAAGATGTCATTATTGGCAAAAGCAACCCACCGGATGGACCTCCACTAAGCAGTATTTGCAACTTTAGCAACTCTTTAAATACCTGAATTCCCACATGCGGGGGATTCACTGAACGGCGTCATTTCTTTTCTGTTTATTTTCTTTGTTCCCAGAAAATAAAAGGGACGAGCTGGTTGGCACCCCAAAACGTCTTCCTGTCTGAAGAGCTGTCATTCCCTCACCTGGCCACACCTTGTGCTACTGAGCTCCTGAATGGATAACAGCAATTTTTACTTTTTATTTTCAAGTCTATTCTTCAGTATCTTTTGATCTCTCCCTGAAACCCCAGTGACGATTTAAAATGCATGGACTGGAGAAATTGATGGCGGGTATTTTAGGAAGAAGTGTGGATTTTGCCGCTATCCACTACACGCTTTTTAACGGATTGTCTCCAGATGTGAATTCTCGTTTGAGACCAGGGAGGCTTAATTTTCTAAATTGAATAAATAAGTGGAGGGCAGTCTACCCGCTGACTGTCATGGTGTCCTGCCCCCCTGATACTCAATTTTAAGGGAACAGGGCACATAACTGAACATTAAATAACATAAAAACTGAAAAAAAAATGTTTTCCTCCCACATCCCAAAGACATGCACGCTATTATACACTTATATATATATATTATACACTCTTTAATTTAATATTTTCTTTATCAGTATGCTGCTGCTGGAGTATGTGAATTTCCCCTTGGGATTAATAAACCCACCAGACAGACGTCCCAGACACACATGTAAAAGCACAAGAATACTCTTTTAATATTTCTTTTTAATAAAGTGCACAAAGCACCACACACTCCACAATTCTTCCAATAATAAAACATTAATCTATCTATCTATCTATCTATCTATCTATCTATCTATCTATCTATCTATCTATCTATCTATCTATCTATCTATCTATCTATCTATCTATCTATCTATCTATCTATCTATCTATCTATCTATCTATCTATCTATCTATCTATCTATCTTATAAGGTAATTGGACATTCTAAACTGGCCCTGTATAAGTGATTAGCACGGACAAATTGGCTCCTGCCTTGCACACAATGCTACCAGGATAGGCTTCAACCTCCGTGACCCTGAACTGGTTTAAGCAGGCTTGAAAATTTTATTTTATGTTACTACAGCACCGTGTGTAATGGGCAATATTTCAGTAATAAGTCTTCATCATGCTGCTTCCAAGAGGAAGGTGCTCTTACGGGTGGCTGTGCCCAAACACCACAGTACAAATTCAGTGTCACTTATGCCAAGTTTGATTAATTCAATCATGTTGTTCAAGACTGCACTGTGATATGTAACTGCATTTCCAAATTGGATAAATTTGTAGGACGATTCTTATTTGCATAACTCCTGCTAGCCGTGTGCTTGCAGGCCCCGTTTGTTACTTTATATTTGGTGGGACTTGTTAGGAAGTGAATAACCTTAATTATTGACCATACTGTGCTTGGTCTTTAAGGCTTTCTGTGCTGAAGGGATTCCTCCATTCGTCCTTATCCGGGGTTTTGCTTGGGGAGGGACAGCAGTATACTTATTTCTCTTTCTTTCTCTGGATATAAATAAATATACATAAATGAGCAGCTGCACTTCCCTTCTAGGCTGGCTTGGGTTTGGCACAGTCACTCTCTTGCATAGTCATTATCCATTGCCCATTCAGCCTGCCACTTCCTATCTTCTCTGATTTTGTCACAACTTGTATATTTCAAGCGTTTAGAGTCGCCTTCCTCCTCAGAGGCTTCTGTCATCGTCTGCTCATGGTAACCATCTGCTCTGCCCTTGGATTGCAGAACGCAGTGTTTCTTTTCAATGAACTCTTTATCAGGTTTAACCTCATCGTTTAATCCCTGGAATGATGCCAGGTAAAATAGAAAGGTGCTGTGCCCGGAGTCCGCCACTCTTGCCTTTAATTTCATATGTCAATGATGTGCCAGGTTTTTAGATTTTCCCAGGACTGCATTATTTCAGTTCTTTTGTATTTGTCAGTTGATAATATTGATTACGAAAGGCACCCCATAATACCCATCTATTTTCCAAAATTGCTTATCTAGAGAAGGGTGCAATGAAGCTGACGCCTAACCCCAGCAGACATCATGTACCAGGCAGTGACAATCCCTGGACAGGGCACTAAGGTCAATTAGGCCTCGCCAACCTACCGAATCTACATGTCTTTGGATTGTGGGTCCTGAGAAGAACATGCAAATTCCAGTACTTGACCCTTGGTCTCCTTGTCGTGTGTCGATATCACAAAGCATCCAATGAAGAAATGGGGATTGTAATCAGGATATGGTTGCAGAAACAGAGTTTGGACTTCTACCTTGACGGCGTCACAAAATTATTTATCGTTATCAAACATTTATAAAGTTATCTGGAGACTATGTACAAAAATAAATACCCTAATACTTAAATTATTAACTCTTTTAGGGCTGATTATTTTTTTTCTTTGTCCCTGGGGTGAATACTTTTCCAAAAAAAGTGTTTAAAGACAAGTAGTTCTCATCCATCCACTCTTTTAATTCACTAACACTAATTAAAGACAACATCGGAGAAACTTCATTTGATCTAAAAGAAAAGTATAACTGGGTGTCATCTGCATATGAGTGAAAATTAACATTGTTTCCTAATGAGAGGTTTCAGTGGAAGCATGTAAAGTGAAAAACAGTAAAGGTCCCAGTACTGAGCCCAGCGGGACACCATATTGAACTTCTGTGTATAATGATGGAGTCCTGTCAGCACATTTCTGTACGTATTGGAATCGATTTGATAAGTAAGAACTAAACCAAGTGAGTACAGTGTCTGTAAGCCGTGAGAAAAGCGCTATATAAATGCAAAGAATTAATTATTATTATTATTATTAATGAGAGGTTTCAGTGGAAGCATGTAAAGTGAAAGCAGTAAAGGTCCCAGTACTGAGCCCTGCAGGACACCATATTGAACTTCTGTGTATAATGATGGAGTACTGTCAGCACATTTCTCTACATATTGGAATCGATTTGATAAGTAAGAACTAAACCAAGTGAGCACAGTGCCTGTAAGCCCAACATCATTTTCTAGCCTGTGCAGTAAAATAGAATGGTCGATGGTGTTAAATGCTGAGCTTAAGTCTAACAACATAATTACAGTGGCGTTTCCTTCATCAGAGGATATCAGAATGTCATTTACAACCCACGTTTGTGCCGTTTCTGTATTATGACCAGTGCGGAAACCAGACTGGAATCTCTTAAATAAATTGTAATGTGTAAGGTGTGACTGAAGCCGATTGGCGACTACTTTTTTTAGTATTTTAGAGAGAAAGGGTAAGTTTGAAATTGGTCTATATGCTGGCTTCTATCAAAGGGAGAAAACATCACGCACGGTTCAGCCCTTTTCTTCATTGTTTCATGTCTCCATCAGACTAGCCCTTTTTTCTGAATATTTTATTTCCCCCTTCTCTGCCACTTATAACTGGCAGTGTTACTCCTACTGAGATGGCAACACAAACCACTACCCTTGCATGTGCATAATTAATTAGTTTGCTCCTCCATTAGTGCTACAGGGCAGCATGGTTTTCCTAAGTCCCTGATCTACCTATGAAGAGTATCACCGTTGTTATACTAAAAACAAATTAAACTGCACCTCTTCATTGTGCCACGGATGTAAGCCACACTGTGCCACAAAGGGAGCTAAGGGGCAGCACACAGTCTGTGTTGCCATTTTGAGGGGGTGAGAATCTGAAATAGGGATCAGGTTTTTTAAGAGCTTTTGCGGTCCAGAGGGTGCAAGAACAATGGCGGCCATTAGGGGGAGTCATAACCTAATGAACAAAAGGCCATTCTTGACCCCTGCATGAATTACAAGGGAACTTCCAGGTGCCTTATAAAAGGAGCCGGCAACCTCTACTCTGAAAGCCAGAGTCGTGTGGGAGAGGACAAAGCTTGCTAGGAGAAGTGGAGGAAGAGAGAAAGAAAAGAGAGTTTTGTGCTGTGTTTTTGAACTGTGGGAAACGGGGAAAGCGTTTCCCACGAGGGAAAAAGAAAAATAACAAACGTGTGCCTTGGACTTGGGTCCCACATCTGTCTGTGTTGGTTTTGGATGGCAGTGCGCCCCTGGGTGGTCCACAATAGGTACCCGTTACCCTGGAATGGAAAAGCTGACTAGACCGACCTCCTGCGTCTGGTTGATGGCTGAGAATCTAACATGAGATTGTAGAACCTCAAATGATTTATTTAACCACCATTTTTTTTCTTTGTCTTTCAATTCACTTAACAGGAATCCAAATCCATGTATAATAAATAGTAAAATGTGCAGCGATAACCTCACTATGCAATGACCAGAAAAACTGAGGACTTTCCAACAGATTTATTTTTATCAAAAGGGCAATTTGCTGCAAATCCTCGCTTGAATGTCAAAGTCATTTTCGTTTGCCCTTTTTCACATGCTACCTCACGTGCTCACTTGTATTTATTCATAAGATCCCGTCTGCCATGTAAAGAAATGGCTAAGCGGCTTTTCTTCTTGGTTGCTTATTAAACGTTTACTGCTAAAACAACTTAGAGGTCTCTCATGCGGCATTGTGCGGCGCATGGCCCAAAAATTAAAGGCACGAAGAATAGGCTGATAGAAAGTGATGGAAAAAGATTCAGAAAATGACTTTGTATCTCTGTAGTTTCTTCGTCTCGATCAATGCAAACATTTTTTGAGAGCTATCAGTTCACTAAGATGTCATGGGCTGGTTTTAGGAGAGTAACCAGAATTATTGGACTAAACAGGATTGTCCTTGAAGCTACAACCTTTAGGAGGTTTGCAATCCTATACCAGTGCAGTTGAAAAATAATGCCTGAAATATGTATGTCACATCTAATTGCCGTTTTTATTAACACACTGAGCTCTTCAAGCAGTAAAAGCAAGGCCTGCAGAAAGTCCGTAGCCTGCTTGACAGATCTGGAGCGAAAGTCAGCCCTCAGCCAAGCCAAAAGTCATGGTGAGAATCCGACTCTCTGAGCCATAAATCCATCATTGATTCCTAGAAACCTGGGCACAGATGCAGCAGAAGACAGTGTTGGCATACAGGCATTTTTGTTCTTCCATTGACTAATGAAAATTATATTTCTATTTTTAGATACACTTTTGTCTATTTTGTGCATCCTGGGTATGACGTTAAACTGCATCCGGCCCTGAAAGTGGTCCTCCAACTTGCAGGGAAATCATGGGGGTTGGTGGCAGGTGTGGTATAAAGTGCTCTATAGTGCCCCGCTGAACCCACCAGACAGACATCCCAGACACACATGTAAAAGCACAAGAATACTCTTTTAATATTTCTTTTTAATAATGTGCACAAAGCACCACACACTCCACAATTCTTCCAATAATGAAACACTAATAATCAATAATACAATCCTCCAACTCCCAGCAGTTCCATCACACTCTCACCCAACTCTGGCTCCATCTGCTGGGGTTTCCCATAGTCCTTTTAAAGCCTCTGACCCGGAAGTATTCCATTTCTGGGTCAAATGCCTTCTTCAGGTGTCCCGGAAGTACTGCGGGTTTCCGTCCTTGTGACTCCTAAGTACTTCCGGGTTAACGTCACCATAATAGTCCCCGGGTTCTTAGTGAACTCACCCTGGCGGCACCCATGGCACCCAACAGGGCTGAAGAACCGGACTCCATGTCCCATGCTGCCCTGCGGGAATCCGGGGAACCATTTCCGTCCAGGGGAGCTGCCATCTAGCGTCCCGGTCGATGTAGTGTCCTAAAAAGGCTCTTTCTCTTAGTTGAGGGACGTCCCGGCCAGACTGAAACGCCGGCTGTCCATCACACAGGACTGGCACTTCAGCCACAGTAAAAAAAACTTCACAAAGCTCAGAGACGACAGACAGGACTTGTTTTTGCTCTCCGCGGGAGTAGCTCTGCATCATGAAGGCGATGGTGGAAAGCCCTTGGGATCCCCATCCCCAGAAGCGTCAAAACCGTTGGAGAGCCAATGGGGTTAGGTCTGTTGGAGATCGGAACTGGTGTGGTGCTGAGGCGTCGCCTGCTGCACGGCAGCACTCAGGTCCCAATTTGAGGCGGCCCATATGGGTGGGCGCATGGAACATCTTGTCTCTCCGGCAAGATGATCATCTTCCTCTACTGTCGGAGGAGCTGTGTAAACTCTACATTTCAGTGGCGGCACTCTCTGAGGTGCGCAGACCAGGGACCGGCCAGATCTCTGTAGGTGGATACACCTTTTATTGGTCTGGTCGGTCTGATGGCTGTCATACTCGGGGTGTAGCTGGCTTCTTCAAATGGTGTCCAATGTCACTCCTTTCAACGAGCGTATTATGAGATTCAGATTACGGCACTCTCTGGGTGCCTTGTCTGTTGTCTCAGTGTGCTCTGACCGTGGTGAGTGATGTCTCAGTGAGGGAGACATTTTATTCGCAGCTTCGCTCGGTGGTTGATGGGTGCCCACGAGGTGACACTCCTCTGGTCAATGCAGCCACTGGCACTGACAGGACTAGCTATGGGGATTGTCTTGGTCCTCATGGGTCTGGTGACCGTGGTGAAAGTGGCTCCATGTTCCTTGACTTTGCAAAAGGTCAGGGGCTGCGAATCGCTGGATCCTGGTTCCAGCGCCCTGAACCGCATCGTTGGACTTGGTACTCCAATACTGGTGGTGCGGTGAAGGAGATCAATCACATCCTCGTGGGCAGATGCTGGAGGCTCTTACAAAACTACAGGGTCTACAGAAGTGCCCAGTTTGTGAATTGTGACCACAGACTTGTTGTTGCTACTCTTAGGATCCAGCTTAGGTCCAGTAGGTTAACACCCACTATTGAAAATAAGCCTGGACTTGGCCAGACTCCAAGACCAGGCTGTTTCTAATGAATTTGCACGCAGTTTGTGTGAGGAACTTTCAGATTTGGGTACGACTGCCGATCCTAATGTGATGTGGGAGACCTTCCGTGAAAGGACCCTGAAGGTTGCTGAAGGTTGTGTTGGTGTTACCAGTGTTCCCAGAAGGAGGTGTTTCATCTCGCAGGGCACCCTGGATATCATCGAGAGGAGTCGCAGCGCACGGCTCAATGGCAACTCTGGTCTGTACCAGGAACTGAGAAGGACAGCTGCGAGGGCTCTGAGGGCAGATAAAGAGGCGTTTGTTAGAGTAATCTTTGAGTGAGTGACACACCATCTGTGGTCTAGTGACCCACGTCCTGCTTACGAGGAATCAAAGAATTATGCACTTCTGAATCTGTTTCTCGGAGAGTCGCAGTCAGGGCAGCTGATGGAACGGTCCTTACGGATGACACTGCAGTTGTGACCCGCTGGGCTGGCTACTTTGAGCAGTTGTTCAAAACTGATCCTCCAGCTAGGACATTGGATATCTCTGGGTCCGCGGTTCTTGAGGCTGATCCTCCGATTAGCTGTGAACCACCCAATCTCACAGAGATTGCACAGGTGTTGAACCAGCTGAGGGGGGAAAGGCTGCAGGAATCTGTGGTATCCGGGGTGAACTCCTCCAGGCTGGTGGTAAGGCTGTCCTCCTGGCATTGCAAGCAATCTTTGCTTCCATTTGGAAGACTGACATCATCCCAACTGACTGGAAAACGGGACTTGTCGTCCCTATCTGGAAAGGGAAGGGTGATCACCTGGATTGCAGCAACTACACAGGGGGATAACACTGCTCTCGGTTCCGGGTAAGGTCCTTGCTAGGGTTGTCCTCAATAGCATTCGTGATCACTTGCTCACCTACCAGCGACTGGAACAGTCTGGTTTTATGCCTAAGAAGTCTACCATCGACCGCAGCCTGGCACCGAGGGTTCTCATGAATCACAAATGCAAATATCGGCAGAGTTTCTTTGTAGCCTTTTGTCAATTTTCACAAAGCGTTCAACTGAGTTGATTGAGCTGCCCTGTGGGACATCCTGAGGATTCGTGGGATCCCCTTGAGGTTGCTAGATATCATGGCCGGCCTGTACACTAGTACTGTGAGTGCTGTGCAGAGTGGAGGCAGAACCTCTGTGTTTTTCCTGGGGTGCGTCAGGGGTCTGTTCTGCTCCTACTCTGTTCAATGCTTGTATGGACTGGGTGTTGGGCAGAGTCGTGGGGTCCAGCGGCTGTGGGGCATCTGTTGGTGAAGAAAGGTTCTGACGATGCTGTGATCTTCACAGAGTCAAAGGAGGCTCTGATCGGGGCACCCGAGAGACTGAGCGAGGGGTCTGAGTGTCTGGGCTTGCGAGTGTCCTGATAAAAACCAACATCCAGGCCTTTAATGACCTCTTGGGCACAGCAAGCAGCAGTGTGTCTGTCTGCAGAGAGAGTGTTGACCTTATCAAGAGTTTTACTTACCTCCACAGTGACATTCATGTCTCTGGTGACTCTTCCTTTGAAGTCAGTAGATGGATTGGGAGAGAATGGGGGGTCATGAGGTCGATGGAAAGGAGTGTGTGGCACTCCCGATATCTCTGGAAAAGGATGAAGGTCAAAGTCTTTAGAGTCCTGGTGCTTCCTGTCTTGCTATGTGGTTGTGAGACATGGCCGCTATCCATTGACCTGAGACGAAGAGTGGACTCCTTTGGTACTGTTTCTCACCGGAAAATCCTTGGATACCGTTGGTTTGACTCTGTGTCGAACGAGTGGTTGCTCATGGAGTCCCGAATGAGGCACATTACCTGCATTGTGAAGGAGCGTCAGTTACGGCACTACGGCCATGTGACGTGTTTCCCAGAGGGTGATCTAACTTTCTGGTTACCTTCCAATGCTGCTAGTTTATCTACACCCTGAATTTCATTAAGCATTTTATATATTATATTATATTATATTATATTATATTATATTATATTATATTATATTATATTATATTATATTATATTATATTATATTATATTATATTATATTATATTAATGCCTTGGGTATTAATTGAGTGATCCAAATACCTAATATAATAGGTAGCGCTGCTGCCTCGCAGTTGGGAGATCTGGGGACCTGGGTTCGCTTCCCGGGTCCTCCCTGCGTGGAGTTTGCATGTTCTCCCCGTGTCTGCGTGGGTTTCCTCCAGGCGCTCCGGTTTCCTCCCACAGTCCAAGACATGCAGGTTAGGTGGATTGGCGATTCTAAATTGGCCCTGGTGTGTGCTTGATGTGTGGGTGTGTTTGTGTGTGTCCTGCAGTGGGTTGGCACCCTGCCCGGGATTGGTTCCTGCCTTGTGCCCTGTGTTGGCTGGGATTGGCTCCAGCAGACCCCCGGGACCCTGTGTTCGGATTCAGCGGGTTGGATAATGGATGGATGGATAATATAATATATTCTGTCTGTGTTTCTGTCCAGTTGCTGTGTCTCTGTCATTCCAATAAATGGTGCATCACAAACGTTAACACTGCTCTTTTGAATCCCATACCAAATAGCAAATAACAGGGATTTATGCATTGCATTCATCATTCCAACAGATGGTGCATCACAAATATTTGTAGTAATGCATTTTATTACTACATGCTGTCAAACGCTAGGGGGCGCTGTTGCCCCATTAAACCCAACAGAAAGACGTAGACACAGGGAAAAAGCAATAAGACGATCTTTTTAATTCTTCCTTTTTCTTTGTAGTGCCTCCAAAGCACCCCAGCCACAATAAACAGGCAATAATACAATAATAATGATGATAATAAACACAATAACTCTTTCCTCCACCTCCCAGCAAGCTCTGTCACACTCCTACCAACTCTGGCTCCATCCTCGTCCGGGTCAGATGGAGAATTGTACCTTTTCTTCAGCCTGGAAGTACTTCTGTGCTTCTATCCTCATGACTTCCCAGTACTTCCAGGTTGCAAGGGAAGCATGACTCCCCAGGTTCTTTCACAGCTCCCCCTGGCAGCACCCATGGCACCCAACAGGGCTGAGGAACCGGACTCCAAGTCCCTGGAAGCCCTGAAGGAATCTGGGGCACCACTACACTCCAGGGGAGCTGCCATCTAGGATTTTGGGGGAGGCAGTGTCTTGGAAAAGCTGCCTTCCCCCATCCTTCAATCCATTGGGCATCCCTGCCGGGTTGAGTTGCCGGCCGTCCCTCACAATGCATTACAAAATACATTCCAATAGATGATGCACTGCAAATGTTAACGCTGAAGTCTACATTGATTACTTATATTTCAACCCTTCTTAGATGGGTAGCACAGATAATATAATATAATATAATATAATATAATATAATATAATATAATATAATATAATATAATATAATACGCCTTAAAAAAAGGACAAGAGTCTGTGTATATGTATGTCTGTCCTGGTGCTACGAGTGTCTGTCATTCCAACAGATGGCAAAGCACAAACTTTTTATGTAATGATATGTATTGAGTTTGTCATTCCAAAAGAAGGTGCATCACAAACATTTATAGTAATGCATTTTAATCATGCATTAAAGTATGTTTCAATAGATGGTGCATTGCAAATGTTAATGCTATAGTTTACGTTGATTACTTATATTTCAACTCATCTTAGACAATTAGTACAGCTAATATAATATAATATAATATAATATAATATAATATAATATAATATAATATAATATAACAGTCTACCTTAATAAAAGGATAAGTGTCTGAGTATATGTGTGATCATCCTGGTGCTATGTCTCTTTTATTCCAACACAAGGTGCATCACAAATATTAACACTGCTTTTATGAATCCCGTACCAAATGGCATAGAACATATATACGTACATAAAGATTGAACTTGTCTTTCCAATAGAGCATGAATCACAAACATTTGTAATATCACATTTTATTACTACAAATGTTTGTGATAAGCCATCTGGTGGAAGGACAAATGTAGTGGATTTTAGTACTACATGCATTACAAAGCACATTCCAATAGATGGTGCACTGCAAACGTTAATGCTGAAATCTACATTAATTACTTAGATTTCTATCCGTAGCACAGATATAATATAATATAATATAATATAATATAATATAATATAATATAATATAATATAATATAATATAATATAATATAATTCACCAGTCTACTCACTCACTCACTCACTCACTCACTCACTCACTCACTCACGTCTGTCCGAAGCCGAATGTGCAGTCACCTTCTGCGCAGCTGCCCGAAAAACCTTACGAGACCAACATCGCGGCAGGCGGCGGATTTACGGCCGCGAAAATTCAAAGAGAAAGGCGACTTCGATTAAAGCTCTAGAGGCCTGAAAAGTGATTTCGACTACAGCTCCAGGCCTAATTACGCATTCATTCAATACACCTATATCAGGTTTGTGGTGCTTATACAGTACCTACTACTATTGCACTCGTGCCCGCTTCATCTTACGTTGTCGAAACAGGCTCTTTGTCTAGTATAATATAATATAATATAATATAATAAAGTACGGCAATTATGTTTGAGATACATGTTAGAATACAAGGACACCATTTATTATTAACACCATATGATGCTGAGGCCCACCTGAAGAAATGTTGAAGTTGCTTTAAACTTATTGGCCTTTTCTGTTCAAATTGGTCACATAGTCCACTTGGGAATTATTAAACATTTCAAGTTCACATACTTGTTTCTATGTGGATGTTCTGTCCTGGTGTACTGGTACCCTGTTTGGATGCTGTTCCTGCCTTGTGTCCAATGCATACTGGGCTAGTCTCCAGGCACCCCACGGACATGCAATCATAAAGAAAATGAATGGATGGATAGGTGAGGGTCCTCAGTCCAAAGAAATAGGAATTTCACCGTATTCTGTACTTGTGACAATATTACTACTGGTACTACACCTTTGTTTGCATCCACTGAGCCATGCAAGGAGATGAATAGCTGTTGGATTTTCATGTGGGAAGAATGTTAAATTGATTAATGATTTTTATGACATTCCATTGATTGAAGCTCAGCAAAAAATATGGTTTAACAATAAACATCCATGAAAGACTCCCCTGACAGCATCGTGAATATATGATAGTCCGCTCTTACTTCAACTTCTTAATGTCTTGAATATAAAAAGAGAATACAGTAAATGCAGAAAAACTGTAAAATGTCCCTTTCATTACAATGTATTTTACAATTTTTCCTTTTATTATAGAGCCCATTCAGCAATTTTAATTTGAAGTTAACTAAGAAGCAAAAGTCAATCAGTTTTGATGTTGCTATTTTATTCAATGTGCAGGTGATTACAATAATATGAAAGGAATTCCACAATAACAGAACATAACATTCTAAAAGTGACTGTGAAAGGAGGCAAAGGACAAAATAAGGAGGGTTAGGGGTTAAGATTAATCTGGATGACTATAAAGGTGAAAAAAAAAATCACACAGACATACATAACAAGATTAGCCATTGTTAAGTAAAGTAAATCAAAAAAGTTGCCAGAGATGCAGAGGAGGATGGTCTGTTAATAAATGCTGACTTCCAGTGGTGATTTTGTTTTGGTAGATTGGTGATTTCTTGGTTTCTACTGTACCTGTTGTAATTTATTGGATATTTGACCTTTCTGATCTTAGTGATGAAAAACATGATGCCCCATCTGTTGGAATGAACAATAAAATGGATGGGATGAAAATGCAATGCATTTTTATTACAACAAATGTTTGTGGTGTACCATCAGTTAGAATGGAAAATGCAAATATTTGTGATGAACCATCTGTTAGAATTGAAAATGCAAGGAATTTTATTAGTACAAATATTTGTGACACACCGTCGAAGTGTATGAGAAATGCAATGTATGGAGTGAAAACTGTAATGCATGCAATGAATAATGCAAGGCATTTTATTACTGAAAACCTTTGTGATGCACCATCTGCTGGAATGAAAAATGCAAGGCACAGAGATGAAAATGCAATACATTTTATTATTACAATTGTGTGTGATGCTCAATCTGTTGGAATTAAATATGCAACGCATAGAGTGAAAAAAGCAAGGCATTTGATTACTACAATTATTTGCGATGCACCATCTGTTGGAATGAAATATACAATGCATGGAATGAATAATGCAATGCATTTTATTACTGAAAACGTTTGTGATGCACCATCTACTGGAATGAAAAATGCAAGGCACAGAGATGAAAATGCAAAACATTTTATTATTACAATTGTGTGTGATGCCCCATCAGTTGGAATGAAATATACAATGCATGGAATGAATAATGCAAGGCATTTTATTACTGAAAACGTTTGTGATGCACCATCTGCTGGAATGAAAAATGCAAGGCACAGAGATGAAAATGCAATACATTTTATTATAACAATTGTGTGTGATGCCCCATCTGTTGGAATGAAATATGCAATGCATGGAATGAAAAAAGCAAGGCATTTGATTACTACAATTATTTGTGATGCACCATCTTTTGGAATGAAAAATGCAAGGCACAGAGATGAATATGCAATATATTTTATTATTACAATTGTTTGTGATGCGCCATCTGTTGGAATAAAAAAATGCAATGCCTTTTGTTACAACAAATGTTTATAATGCACCTTCTGCTGGAATGAAACATCCAAAGCACAGAGTGAAAATTCAATGCATTGTAAAACTACAAATATTTATAATGCAACATCTCTTGTAATGAAAAATGCAAAGCACTTTATTACTACACGAATTATCAAATAAATTCCAGTAAATGGTGCAATGCAAATGTTAACCCTGAAAACGCTAAAACCTGTGTTGATTTTTTAGATCTTAGTCGGGTAACACAACTAGTAACCTGGATAAGCAAGTGAACAGATGTTCCCAATAATTTGCTCAGTGAGTGTGTAACAATAAATCTAAACTGAAAATGAAAGCAAAGAATCTCTGCAGAGTTCCCAATCTAATAAAAGTTCTACAGACTGTGAGGGAAAAAAAATCGTAAACCCCATTTAAAAAAAATCAAAGTGTTTAAAATCATAACATGTTGAAAGTGACTCTTCTTCACAGCAAGCCTGTTCCACTGGATCTCATTGCACTTATTTAACAGAAATAATAAAAATGCTGCTGCTTCTTCACAGATCAAATGTCTTGGGTTCAAAGCTAGCCCCCAAATGTCATCTGTGTGGACTTTTCATGTTCTCCCTGTTAGTGGCTTTTCTTCCCTTATCTCCAAAGACATGTGTGTGTCTGTTAGGTGAATCGGTGATTCCAAATTGGTGTTGTGTGGGCCTCGTGATGGATTAGGGGGGCTCAGTGCTGTTCTTCCCCTGACCCTGAACTGGAGTTATGTGATATGTATAATAAGAAAAATAACAATAATATACCCTTTAAAATAATCTTAAGTAACAGTTATATTTCACATTGAGACAAAAGACTGCACATGATTTGTACTTCTTTTTCTGAAAAATTCCAAGTGTATTTCCTGTTAATCGAAAATGAAGGC
Organism: Erpetoichthys calabaricus; assembly: GCF_900747795.2. Lineage (NCBI taxonomy): Eukaryota > Metazoa > Chordata > Cladistia > Polypteriformes > Polypteridae > Erpetoichthys > Erpetoichthys calabaricus. The sequence continues at coordinate 183,459,621 of NC_041401.2, forward strand.
ATTCGCCATATTAATTTTGATGGTCTCGGAGTCGCTATTGCTTGAAAGGTTATGAATGTTACTAGCCAGTGGTTGACAAGTTAACATTTCTCATTAGGGCCTACGGTGAAGCTGTAAAGGACTTACATTATCAGCAGAAGTCTATGAATAGACATATGCTAGTTTCATGCCAAGAGATTGCATGGAGTAGATGACCCCTATTATGCGCATTACATTTCGTTTTTTTTTTTTATGTGGCCTAAAGAAATACTGATCTTTTTTCTTTAAAAAAAGGTCACTTTTAAATCCACTTTAATTATGCACATGGTACGGGCTCAAGTGAAATAGCATGTTCCATGCAGCAGCCCAACAAGCAGTAGTGCACTGCTAAGAAGAAGATTGACATTTAAAATAACTCAATTAATTGACGGCAAGCGCAGAATTAGATGGTAAGATATTTGCATCACTTCAGATGCTAATTTGCATTAGCGACATCATTCCTGAAGAAAAGGGAAATAGCTGGGAAAATGAGGATCTGGTCAATCATGTCACATATTGAACTAGAGGGCTTTACTTAAACATGTGACATGCGGAGATAAGGTGATGTGACATGCAAAACTAAGTTTCTAGTGCTTACAAGTCTTGCTGGTCAACCACCCGATCTGAACCAAATCAACACTGGAGGGTTTGTGCATATGTTGAGTGAGAATGGGAAGAGAAGAGAAGAATGAGAATGTTCCCCTAATACATTAAACTGAATCATGTAAATGAGGAAAGATGAATGAATTAAGGGCAGAAAAGTGGTATGAAGTTCCGAGCCTTGAATCCTGTGTCTTTATGGAGAGCCTGTCTTTATGGAGAGTCTTCGTGGGCCTTCCTTCCACACTTTAAACCACTGGCAATTAGGTTAATAAGCTATACTAAACTAATGGAACATAAGAACATCAGAAATTTGACAGACGAGAGGAGACCATTCAATCCATCAGGCGTGTTTGCTTCACTAATAGCTAAGCTGTCCCAATATCTCCTCCAGATCCTTCTTAAAGGTTGGCAGGATTTCTGCTTCAACTCCTTGTCTCAGTAGTTTGTTCCAGATTCCTACAACTCTTGAAGTAAAGAAGTGCTTCCTAGCTGTAATCCTACATTTCCACTGGTGTCCTTGAGAATGTGATTCACTGCTAAGTTGAAGAAATTCTGCTGGATCTATTTTATCAATGCCTCTGAGAACTTTCAAGACTTGTGCTTGTATTTATCAAACATCTCAGAGTCGGAAAAACGGTCCTAACTGGCTCAAAAATCTCAGAAGGACACAAATGTCATCCTACTCTTAGGAGTAGGAGTAAAAACATTTTATCAATTTCCTTATTTACGAAAGTACTCCTAACTTCACCAAGATTTAGGAGAGCTCATGAGAATCGTTAGATGGGTTCTTAGGTACTAACTCATTCATGTATCAAATGAACAAGAATCTCAAGACTGGTTCACTACTGACTCTCTGGTAGCGCTTCGTTCAGGAATCAAATGAACAAGAACTGTTAGACTGTTTCTTGAGTAGCGACTTGTTCACGAATCAAATGAACAAGAATTAGTAGATTGATTCTCAGGTAGGGATTTGTTCATGAATGAAATGAACGAGAGTTAGTAGATTGATTCTTGAGGAGTGATTCCCTCATGAATTAAGTGAACAAGAATCTTTAGACTGGTTCTTAGGTAGTGACTCATTCACAAATCAAATGAATGACAATAATTAGATTTACATTACATTTCCATCATTTAGCAGACGCTCTTATCCAGAGCGACTTACAACAGTGTTTGTTAGTTTTTTTCGCATACCCCTTGGGGTCAGAGCGCAGGGTCAGCCATTGTACAGCACCCCCTGGAGCAATTACAGGTTAAGGGCCTTGTTCAAGGGCCCAGCAGAGTGGGATCTCTTTTTTGGCACTGACGGGGATTCGAACCGGCAACCTTTGGGATACCAGCGCAGATCCTTAGCCTCAGAGCCACCACTCCGCCCCATAGATGAATCAAATGAACGGGAATCGCTAAACTAGTTTACTACTGATTCTGTGGAATTGACTCATTCACAAATCAAATGAGTGAGAATCATGGGATAAATTAAATTAATGAAAACTGTTGGACTGATTCTTGGGTAATGATCTATTCACAAATCAAATGAATGACAATAATTAGATGAATCAAATGAATGGGAATCGTTAAACTAGTTTACTACTGATTCTCCGGAATTGACTCGTTCACAAATCAAATGAGAGAGAATCATTGGATAAATCAAATTAACGAAAACTGTTGGACTGATTCTTGGGTTGATCTATTCACAAATCATATGAATGGCAATAATTAGATGAATCAAATGAATGGGAATCATTCAAATAGTTTACTACTGATTCTTCGGTAGTGACTCGTTCACAAATCAAATAAGCGAGAATCATTAGATGAATCCAATGAATGAAAACTGTTGGTCTGATTCTTGGGTAATGGTCTAATCACAAATCAAATGAATGAGAATTGTTACATGGCTCACTGCTGATACTCCGCTAGGGACTCATTTACCAAATCAAATGAATGAGAATGTTAGACTAGTTAACTACTTATTTTTTGGTAGGGATTTATTCACAAATTAAATGAATGAGAATCATTAGAGCGATTCTCGGGTAGTGATTTGTTCACAAATCAAATGAACAAGAATCGTTAGACTGGTTCTCAAGAAATGACTCATTCACAAATCAAACGAATTAGAATAATTAGACGAATCAGATGAATGAGAACTGTAAGACTGTTTCTCGAGTTGCGACTTGTTCACAAATCAAATGAACAAGAATCGTTAGATGGATCAACACTGATTCTCTGGTAGGGACTCTGAATGAGTATTGTTAAACTGATTCTAGAGGAGTGATTCCTTCATGAATCAAATGAACGAGAATCATTAGGTTCTCTACTGATTCTCTAGTAGGGACTCAGTCATGAATTAAATGAGTGAGAATCGTTAGACTGATTCTTGGGTAGTGATTCCTTCACAAATTAAATGAATGAGAATCATTAAAACAAATCAAATAAATGAGAATGTTAGACATGTTCATTACTGATTCTCCGGTAGTGATTCGTTCAAGAATCAAATGAATAAGTGTCGTTAGACTGGTTCTTGGGTAGTGATTAATTCATGAATCAAATGAACGAGAATCATTAGACAAATCAAATGAACAATAGTTGTTGGACTGATTCTCGGGTAGTGATTCATTCAAAAATCAAATGAGCTGGAACTGTTAGAATGCTCACTACTGATTCTCCAATAGGGACTTATTTATGAATTAAATGAACAAGAACCATTAGGCTGATTCTCGGATAGTGATTTGTTCATGAATCAAATGAACGAGAATTGTTAGACTGATTCTCAAGTAGTGACTTGTCCTCAAATCAAACGAACGAGAATCATTAGACTGATTCTTGGGTTAGGGATTTGTTATCGAATCAAATAAATGAGAATCATTAGACTGGTATTCGGGTAATGACTTCTTTTTGAATCAAATGAATGAGAATCGTTAGACCGGTTCATTACTGATTCTCAAGTAGTGATTCATTCACGAATCAAATGAATAAATGTCATTAGACTGGTTTTCGGGTAGTGATTTGTTCACGAATCAAATGAATGAGAATCATTAGACAAATCAAATGAACAAGAGTTGTTGGACTGATTCTCGGGTAGTGATTCATTCAAAAATCAAATGAGCTGGAACTGTTAGAAAGGTCATTACTGATTCTCCAATAGGGACTCATTTATGAATTAAATGAACAAGAACCATTAGGCTGATTCTCGGATAGTGATTTGTTCATGAATCAAATGAATAAAAATAATTACGTGAATCAAATGAAAGAGAATTGTTAGACTGATTCTCAAGTAGTGACTTGTCCTCAAATCAAACGAATGAGAATCATTAGACTGATTCTTGGGTTAGGGATTTGTTATCGAATCAAATAAATGAGAATCATTAGACTGGTTATCGGGTAATGACTTCTTTTTGAATCAAATGAATGAGAATCGTTAGACCGGTTCATTACTGATTCTCAAGTAGTGATTCATTCACGAATCAAATGAATAAATATCGTTAGACTGGTTCTCGGGTAGTGATTTGTTCACGAATCAAATGAATGAGAATCATTAGACAAATCAAATGAACAAGAGTTGTTGGACTGATTCTCGGGTAGTGATTTATTCAAAAATCAAATGAGCTGGAACTGTTAGAAAGGTCATTACTGATTCTCCAATAGGGACTCATTTATGAATTAAATGAACAAGAACCATTAGACTGATTCTCAGATAGCGATTCGTTCATAAATCAAATGAATTTGAATCATTATGTGAATCAAATGAAAGAGAATTGTTAGACTGATTCTCAAGTAGTGACTCGTCCTCAAATCAAATGAACGAGAATCATTAGACTGGTTCTCGGGTTAGGGATTTGTTATTGAATCAAATAAATGAGAATCATTAGACTGGTTATCGGGTAGTGACTTCTTTTTGAATCAAATGAATGAGAATCATTAGACTGATTCTCATTTTTTGATTTGTTCTTGAATCAAATGTGTCAAGACTAATGATTCAGGTGGTTCTTGCTCCTGTGCATTCCACATCTACCAATCTCACTGGTGATATCACGTAGAACATACATGCACTTTAGCTCCACTTAGCTTTCATGCTAAGGAATCGATTCATATGATTTCCTGAAAAGACTCATTCAAAACGAACAAATCCAGCACAAATCATCCATCACTACCACTCATTGCACTGTAATGTAACAACCCACCGTTGGCACTTCTTTTCTTTTCGCTGGTATAATAATGTGAACATGCACAAGAAATACGGCCAATTGCATGAAGATAGATTAGCCTTCTAAAAGTATACTTATTGTAAGCACTTGTTACAAATGTTATACCTGCAAGTATTTTTCTACTTTTGTCCTTTTTTGAACTGATTCTGCATTCTGTTCTTTTGACAACACGAAGATCCAATCCATTTTCCAAAATGACACCGTAATGTGAAATCTGTACCCTGTCCTTCTTTACCGATGCACGAGGCCTCCCTCAAGTGATCAAAAAAATGATATGTGCATATTTAATGTGCGCTGCCGATAATTTCCCACACGATAATGTGCAACTGAAGCTTTCTGTCTACAGGTCTGTCTCAGCTGGTTCCTCAGGCCGCCGAATGAATACATTAATATTATATATAGGTTGCCTTGCATTTATTATAAAGCTGGTGATGCCGAAGAGCATTTGCAGCTGTCACTGTTGATGAGTGGGTTTTGCTAAACACATTATAGGCAGAAGAGGTTGACCAAACTTCAGGTGTTTAACATCAAGGTGTGAAAGACGCAATGGACATGTGGGATGGATCACTAATTAGGGTTACTAATTTGCCAAATAAGTATAAAAGCCTGCTTAAAAGTATTATCTGGTAACAGGCAGGTGATTCCTCACCATTGCAGCCAATGGATCACATAGTACAGCATTGACTTACTAAACTCAGTGCAAGGGCAGCCTATTCGGCATAGGCCGAACCATTACAGATAGAAATTGGCAGAATTATGACTTGGGCAGACTCATATTAGATAGAATTTTATGTAAATAAATGTAAAGTACTACACATGGAAAATAAAGATAAGGATACATGGTGGGGACGTCTGAAATTTGAGAGTACACCTTCATGAGAAGGGCTTAGGAGTTGTAGTGGAATTGTCACTATTTACGTCAAGACAGTAGACAGACAAAGCTGTCCTTGTGGTCACTCCTCTGGGCTCATGCCCACCCAGTCATATTGCTAGACTAGTCCAGAATGATACTGCTTTTCATGAAAAAATACAGTAGATTCAGAAAGTATTCAGACCCCTTCACTTTCTCTACATTTTATTGGATGGATGACTGGATGGATGGATTGATGGATAACATCCTCATATTATTTGGTTACTTGTTTGGGCTTCATATCACCACATTTGCAATAATTCTTAATGAAATGGTCCCCAAGCTGGCATAGACACAGGTTCACATACTGTGGATTCAGACAGTGTTTAAATCCTATTCACTTTCGGTACATTTCATTGGATGGCTGGCTGGATGGAAGGACGGAAGACCACTTCACTTTCTGCACACTTGATTGTGCTGTAGATTTAGTTTTAAATAGAACTCTTTGAGATCTATGCTCATCGCTCTACACTAAATAACCCATAATGACAAAGTAAAAAACATCTTTTCAGGAGGGTTTATGAATTTATTAAAAATCAAAAACTGAAATCTCTCCCTCATTTAACTCTTTAGACCGTTTGTTTTAACACTCCAAATTTTGCTCAGGCCCATCCTGTTTGCTTTTTTCTCCTTGAGATGTTTCTAGAACTTGATTGGAGTCCATCTGTGGTGAATTGAATTGATGGGACATCCTTTAGAAAGGCACAGGTGTATCTGTTATAAGAACAAGAAGAAACACAAATAAAGAGTTGGGGCACCATAGTGCAGGGTCGTCTTAATGCATGGGCATGCGGAGCAGTTGCCCAGGTCACGGATGTCGAACTTCAGTCCTGGAGGACCACAGTGGCTGCAGGTTTTCATTCTAACCTTTTTCCTAATCAGTGGCTGGGTTTCAATGCTAATTAACTTCTTTTCCCTTCAGTTTAATAGCCCTGGTTTTAAGGATTCAGTCTTCTGAATTGATTCTTTCATTGTTAAACAGTAGCCAAACAGAAATGATACATGAAATGAGCTGACAGATGTCCAGTTAAATCGGGGCTTCAGACTCTAACCAGCTTCACTCCAACCAGTTTCTTAATAAGAAGCCAATTCTTGCTGTTAATTAAGCCCGTTATTTAATTCCATAGCTTGTTGCTACTCTCATTCTGCCACAGCAGACATTTCCAAAACTGTTGATTTTTCTGTTTTTTCTAGGAACACCATCAAAATGTTTTGGTGAGCTGAGAGATCAATTTTACTGAGACCTTCACTTTTCTTTATTTTCAGATATTGTGTGATGGGCACAGTTAAGCTGGTCACGTGGCGGCTCGTTTTGTGTCTCATTAATGTTTGGCTGCTAATCAAGGAAAAAGAAACAACTAAGGGGCCTGAGTCACGTTAATTAAAACTAAGGCAAAAGAAATTAATTAGCAGCCAAAAATGGGCCCTAATTAAGAAGATGGTTAGAATGAAAACCTGCAGCAACTGCGGCCCTCCAGGATCAGAGTATGACACTCCTGGCCCAGGTGCCCCATGAGCATAAGGGCCCCATGCTAATCTATGTATGTTGTAACTTGCTGAGTGGTTGCGCAGGTAGGGGCCCCAGTGCAGTGCTTTGCCCGGGGGCCTATAATGCTGTTAAGGCAGCCCTGCCATAGTGATCCCCGTATAATTGGCAGTTTGAATAAACCACAAAAAGAATTAAAGTTTAGTCTTTGCAGATTTGAGTCAAAGATGGAGACGGAGACATTTTTTCACTTGGGAAAACAATGTAATTAAAGACAAATATTGTGATGGCTAGACTCCGCGCACTAGATTTTATAACATATAATCATATTTTGAAAATAAATTGGGTCGAAAGCTATTTTAGAAAACCTCATAGCATCTGGAACATAATACAAAGTTATATATTAGAAAAAGTAGGTGGTCTTAACGTTTTATGTCCTTATGCAGTAGTGAAATTTCCAATTTACAAGTACAGTGGAACCTCGGTTCACGACCATAATTCATTCCAAACATCTGGTCGTAAACCGAATTGGTCATGAACCGTAGCAATTTTCCCCCATAGGATTGTATGTAAATACAATTAATCCGTTCCAGACTGTACGAACTGTATGTAAATATATTTTTAAAAATATTTTTAAGCACAAATATAGTTAATTACACCATAGAATGCACAGTGTAATAGTAAACTAATGAAAAAACATTGAATAACACTGACAAACACCCAGGCTCCCTGCTCAGCTGCACGTACAGGCTCGCTCTCAGCTGCACGCGCTCTCTCTCTCTCTCTCATCAGCACACGAGCCTGCCTGCTCTCTCTCTCTCTCTCTCTCTCTCTCTCTCTCTCTCTCTCTCTCTCATCAGCACACGAGCCTGCCTGCTCTCTCTCTCTCTCTCTCTCTCATCAGCACACGAGCCTGCCTGCTCTCTCTCTCTCTCTCTCTCTCTCTCTCTCTCATCAGCACACGAGCCTGCCTGCTCTCTCTCTCTCATCAGCACACAAGCCTGCCTGCTCTCTCTCTCTCTCTCTCTCTCATCAGCACACAAGCCTGCCTGCTCTCTCTCTCTCTCTCTCTCTCTCTCTCTCATCAGCACACGAGCCTGCCTGCTCTCTCTCTCTCTCTCTCTCTCTCTCTCTCTCTCTCTCTCTCTCTCTCATCAGCACACGAGCCTGCCTGCTCTCTCTCTCTCTCTCTCTCTCTCTCTCTCTCTCTCTCATCAGCACACGAGCCTGCCTGCTCTCTCTCTCTCTCTCTCTCTCTCTCTCTCTCATCAGCACACGAGCCTGCCTGCTCTCTCTCTCTCTCTCTCTCTCTCTCTCTCTCTCTCTCTCTCTCTCTCTCATCAGCACACAAGCCTGCCTGCTCTCTCTCTCTCTCTCTCTCTCTCTCTTTCTCTCTCTCTCTCTCTCATCAGCACACGAGCCTGCCTGCTCTCTCTCTCTCTCTCTCTCTCTCTCTCATCAGCACACGAGCCTGCCTGCTCTCTCTCTCTCTCTCTCTCTCTCTCTCTCATCAGCACACGAGCCTGCCTGCTCTCTCTCTCTCACATTGCAGCAGTTCAGCAGTTCACGTCTGACCGAGAACAATGCAACACGTGCGGAAATCATCAGCGCGCACAAACCGAAAGGGAAACTGGCTTGTTTGTATACCGAGTGTGTGGTCGTGAACCGAGGCAAACGTCTGGCGAACTTTTTGGCCGTAAACCGAGTTGTACATGTACCGAGGCGTTCGTGAACAACGTCTCTCCACACCGTAGTCAAATTTGGAATAATAAAAACATAAGCCACAGACGGAAAAGTATATTGATAATTGGTATAGAAATAACACTCTATTAGTTAGTCAACTTGTAAATGAAAGAGGTTTCCTTTTACATTGTGGAACACAGCCCAGACACAGACAGGTAGACATCGTTGGTTCAAACCCACACACGTTTATTTACAATTATTATGTACAAAGTGAAGCACACAACCCAAAACTCCTCCAAAGTCCAGGCCTCTCACACAATGCCTTCCTCTCTGGTCCGCCTCCATTCCTCTCCTCTCCTCCGAACTCTTGCCTTCTTCCTCCCGACTCCAGCCATCGAAAGGAGGGAGGCGGCCCCTTTTATATCCACCCGGATGTGCTCCAGGTGCCTCCCAATGAGTGACTGCCGACACTCTCTGGTGTGGCGGATGTGCTGGCTGTGCACCCGGAAGCACTCCGGGTGTCCCTGTTCGTCGTCCCCCCAGCACTTCCGGGTGTGGTGGAAGTGCTGAGGACCAGGGCTCTCCAGGGATTGGGGTGCCCCCTGGTGGTAAGCTCTGTTCCTGTGGTCCCTAAAGCCACCAGGGCGGTTGCTCCCTCGTGGTCTGGAGGAGATGTATGCCCTCCTCCGGTCCTTCCGGTCATCCCAGCTGGGTGCCACCCCCAGCCGCTTGCCACAACATGTACAGAATTCTTACTTCAAAGGTACTTTACTGTTTCATTAAAGGAAAAGACCTCTGTCAAAGAGTCAAGCCCTGATGGTATGAGAGATACATGTTTAAAAAAATAGTCACCCATCACATGACGTCCTTGGAAAAATTTCTGTAAATGGGATTAGTGTAGCGGAAAGACATTTTAACAACAACTTTATTAAAGATCTACTAATTCCAGAAACCCTTAAGTGGGCTTCAAAATACACAGTTGACTAGAAAATGGTATGGCCACTGCCTCAGAGGTATATTTTAACAAATAAAGTTAAAGAAGTTTCATATAAGATCATACATAAATATTATGCATGCAGTAGTTTAATATTTACATTTATTCCAGACTAGACAAAAAGCCCATTTCGACAACGTAAGATGAAATGGGCACGAGTTTGTGTCAGTAGTGTATGAAGAACAAATGATAAGTAAGAAATAAATAAGAAAGTGATGTAAGTAATGATAATTAACTAAGAGGTTTGGGATATGTATGACTTTATCATGGCAAAAAATACTATACACTTAAAAAAGACATGCTATCTATGACAACGTTTTTTGTTTGTATACAGGAGGCCTGTCAGTATGCAACTAAAGTTGTAAAATCTCTCTGTAGACTACATTTTTTGTGAAGACGCTCTCACTGTTTGGTAGTAATTTCCCTTGATGTGGCCCATCTTTAACTTGCACCTTCACATCACTCGCCCGCTGAAAGTACTTAATAATAATATGTTCTTACGTATTATTTTGAGTGTGAGGGTTGGCTGTGATCGGGGCTAATATCCTATGCCTGGGCAGAAGGATTTGGGATTTCAGAATAATAATCCCGAAATGCGTAGGCTAAATCCGCCGCCTGCCGCGATGAAGCAAATTTTCTCTTTAGAGGCATTTGTATAAGTTGGAAGTGAGACGAACTTTGAAATGTTTAAGTCATGAATGTACCTGTTGAAGACAGTTGTATAATGCGTAGGCTAAATCCGCCGCCTGCCGCGAAGTTGGGGTTGGATGCGCAGAAGGCGACTGTGCATTCGGCTTCGGACGGACATTCATCAGATGAAGCAAATTTTCTCTTTGGAGTCATTTGTATAACTTGGAAGTTTGGCCCATCTTTAACTTGCACCTTCACATCACTCGCCCACTGAAAGTACTTAATAATAATAATATGTTCTTACGTATTATTTTGAGTGTGAGGGTTGGCTGTGATTGGGACTAATATTCTACGCCTGGGTGGAAGAATTTGGGATTTCAGAATAATAATCCCAAAATGCGTAGGCTAAATCCGCTGCCTACCGTGATGAAGCAAATTTTCTCTTTAGAGGCATTTGTATAAGTTGGAAGTGAGACGAACTTTGAAATGTTTAAGTCATGAATGTACCTGTTAAGGACAGTTGTATAATGCGTAGGCTAAATCTGCCACCTGCCGCGATGTTGGGGTTGGATGCGCAGAAGTGGTGGCTCTGAGGCTAGGGATCTGCACTGGCAATCGGAAGGTTGCCGGTTCGAATGCCAAAAAGGGACTCTGCTCTGTTGGACCCTTGAGCAAGGCCCTTAACCTGCAATTGCAAGTGCTTTGAGTAGTGAGAAAAGCGCTATATAAATGCAAAGAATTATTATTAGACTGCGCATTCGGCTTCGGACAGACGTTCGTCGGATGAAGCAAATTTTCTCTTTGGAGGCATTTGTATAACTTGGAAGTTTGGCCCATCTTTAACTTGCACCTTCACATCACTCGCCCGCTGAAAGTAATTAATAATAATATGTTCTTACGTATTATTTTGAGTGTGAGGGTTGGCTATGATTGGGACTAATATCCTACGCCTGGGCGGAAGAATTTGGGATTTCAGAATAATAATCCCAAAATGCGTAGGCTAAATCCGCCGCCTACCGTGATGAAGCAAATTTTCTCTTTAGAGGCATTTGTATAAGTTGGAAGTGAGACGAACTTTGAAATGTTTAAGTCATGAATGTACCTGTTGAAAACAGTTGTATAATGCGTAGGCTAAATCTGCCACCTGCCGCAATGTTGGGGTTGGATTTCGGTCTCATAAGCTTTTTTCGGGCAGCGGCGCAGAAGGCGACTGCACATTCGGCTTCGGACGGACGTGAATGAGTGAGTGAGTGAGTGAGGAGGCAGACGAATTATGTATTAAAATATATTAAACATATGCAGCTTCTTTAATGAAAATAATGAATGTATTGAGCATGATTCTTGCAGCTTGTGTACATTTGAAAAAGTTTTGGCTTGCTTTAATGAAGGATTTTGGACAAAAAAATGAATAGTACAATACTAGCTGTGTAACCCCATTCTGTAAAATGCCCGGGGTCCTAGAAATCGTCAGAAAAAAAATCGAAATGTAGTGATATCAGGCAATTGAGAGGAACAACTCTGGACGTCTCTCTCCTAGGAGGTTTCGTTTTGCTGATGTGCTCTCCTTGCATGTGTATACTCAGAAAGGGAGCCCTTACCCCAACTCCACCTCTCACTTCCTAGCCAGACAGACAACCACACACACTTCCACGTGTAGACGTTTATATATAAGAAATATAGGGAATGGTGATATCCTATTCTGTTATACAAAAAGTAACAAAGAATGTAACTATATAATGTGACAGATATCCAGGGACCTTGCCCCACCAGGATGCCATGAGAAGGGAAGGACCAGGAGAAGGGCAGCGTCTTCCCTGGAATGGAATAGGGCAGCCTCCCTGGATTGTATGGGGGCCACAGACCTGGGGAGCTCAATCCTATGGAGCAACGTGGCCACCACCAGGGGACACCTGGGCAGTGCTGCCAGAAGTGCTGCCAGAAGAGGAGCTGAACTCGCTTGTATCACTTCTGCCACACCCGGAAGTGCTGCCGAATGTTAATTGTGGAGCACCTGGAACACCTGGTGCTGTATAAAAGAGGCTGCCTCACCCCACTTGGGAGTCGGAGTCGGGTGGAAGAGGACGGAGCTTGCCTGGGAGGAGTTGGAGGCGGAAGAGAGGAGAGAAGGAAGTCTGAAGGACTTCTGGTGCACTGTATTCTTGTGTGGTGCAAGAAACGTGTGTTTTGGGACATTCTGTGTCTGCCTGTTTGTGTCCGGGTCCGAAAATATTCCACAATAATGAATCTCTTCATTTTACTTGCAAAAACACTTTAAGAGTTAGAAACAGAATTCCAAACTATTATTTATTTATTCATGACCTTAATTATTTTATATACTCTATCAAAAATATTAAAAATAGTAAGGCAGTTAAAGCATTGAATTTGTTATCCAAATATAAATTTATATAATACTGGCTGTTTCCTGTGGCTCTGCCCTTGTAGTAGTGAAACGGGACAAACTTTAAAAATGAATAAACAAATAAATCGCTAGCTAGGTGGAGGCAAGATATGGTCCAAAACGTGGCCAGAAGTAGAGCGATTCGAATGGAGGCTGGCACATGAGTAAGGAGGGCCCCACCCGGCCTCCCCACTCCTGACATCAAGCTACCCCCTTCCCTCGGCCCGCAGCTTCTGTCTTGGATTAACGTGAATAAATCGCTCCTGCAAGCAAACTATGATACTTAGTGCGATGAGAGAAGTTGCAAAATCAACCAGAATGTTTAAACAAATTATAGAAAAAAACCCATCTACTGTAAATCCATTAAGTCAGCGTTTCTCAACCTTTAAGTATTTTCATAACAGTTTTAATCGCGCCCCCTCTAACGTTTTTTTGAAACCCTAATAAAATTTATTCCTATATTTTTTGCTGCCGATACACTGCTACAAGTTTAAAATTTCCCTATGAATAGCAAAATTACGCCACATATGGCAACATTCGCACCCCCTTTTTTGTTACTTCCCACAGATGGAGTACCGCTGCGTTAAGTAGTCCTCTCATTTGCTAGCTTAGCTGAAGGCATTGGGTGTCTTCTCAGTACTAAGGAGGGTAAAGGGCATGATATTGTCATTGACACTGCCCCCTGTTGTCCTGGCATGGTGTTCCATACCTCTAACATGCATACATGACATTCACTTAACCCCCCCCCCCCCCACCAATTAACCTGCCGTTACTTGCTCTGCACTAGAGACTTCACATTTACATTTACATTTATTTATTTGGCTGACGCCTTTCTCAAACATTTAAGGTACAATTGTTCACAATTGTCTTGTTTTTCCAATTGGAACACAGGCAGGAGAAGTGACCTGTTCTTGGTAACACAGTGTCAGTAGTGGCATTTTGAACACATGACCTCACAGTTTGAAATCCAAAACCATAACCACTACTGTATGCCACACTGCAAAGTCCCGGTATCCCTCCACTGGGACTCTCTGGGGTCATCTAGTGGCTTGCTAGCATATTGCAGGCAGCAGACCGTTCGCTCACAGCACACCAATTACCTGGTGCCTCCTCGCACAGCATGTTTAATGGAGTTGCTGTCCTATAGAAAGGTCACCCTTAGGATCTCTTTCATCCTCCTGTCTTCTCACAAGTCTTGCCTGTCTAAATAAGAGATAGAAAAAAATTGTAATGAAATAATGCAGCTCGCCACTTTCATCTTTAAGTAATGCTTGTAATCTTCGGTGCCCTGAAATTGCTGGACAGATCAAATGATACCGTCTGTTTAGTTGTCAGAGTATATGGAAGTGTTTCCCTGTCAACAAAAGAAAGTAAACATTTAGAGCTTCAGAAAGCAGAGCCGGTATTGCTTTTCCATGCGTCTTCGATTTTCACCTGACCGAGCCAGCGAGAAATCAATAAGGAAGATGGCGTCTTAATGACATCTGCCTCTTTCTTGATCCACAGTTAACCTCAGTTGTGTAAATATCACTATTTCAGTATCCTTCACTGTGTTTAACTAGGAGACACATCTGCTTGTTACATTTTTTACCTGAATGGAAAGGCGCACTTTAAATTGATTAAATGCAACGCTCATCAAAGAATTCATTTTTATGTATAATTCACTCCTTACACGTTGCATAATAAGAATCTTAGGCATACAGACTTTAACGTCAATAATTGTTATTCCTTGAAAGGAATCTTGGCTAGCCATTGAATAAACCTTTTGTACTCCTTAACAATTCAAAGGTGAGGGATGACTTAACTTGTTATCCAATTGGGATATGTAGAAGCGCAACATACGAGATAACTTATAACTTGATATTCAGCCACTATAAGCGCAGCCTGGCACTTCTGCTGCTCCTTCTCAGTTACCTACTGTGGTGTTGCCATCTAGTGAACTGCCACACTTTTGCTTGTAGTACAATGCGGAAAATCCAACCTTAATAAAAGGATGTGTCTGTGTGTCTGTTTGGTTGTTATGTCTTTGTCATTCCAACAGATGGCACACCACAAAACATTTTCTTCTGTTGAAGTGGAATTCCTTTTTTTTATTTTGGGACCAAAACATGACACAGGAACGAAATGGAGTACGTGCCAGGGTCAAAATCAAAGAGATAATCGATACTTTGTCAATCCAGAAACATGAGACATGAATCAGAATCATAAACCAGAAAAGAAGTCAGAAAACCAAGAACAAAAATACAGAGAAGTACACATTAAGTCTTTTACTTTTATCCAAAGCACAGATTTTAAAGGGCCATGCCGATGACATCATGCAGGTATGATCCATGGGAAGTTGCCTTAGCAATGGCTGACTTGAAAATCAAAATATTCAAAACGGTGCTAAGTATTAGACGCTAAACAATTACAACTTAGTCAGGAACCAAGATCGGATAAAATAATTGTGTCAAATTACATGTCCTCGGAAACCCTAGAATTGCCACTAAGAAGGCCCAAAAAGTCCTCAGTAAAAAATAAGAATACCAATTACAATATAATTGTAGTAATAAAATGCATTGCATTTATCATTCCAACAGAAGGCGCATCACAAACATTAACACTGTTTTTATGAATCTCCTACTAAATGGCAAATAACAGAAATATATGCATTGCATGATTCATTTCAACAGACTGCGCATCACAATATAATTGTAGCAATGCAATGTATCACTATCGGGTTCATCTGAAGACCTGCTTCATTTAGTGCCAGGGGTACAGGGCATTCCTGCTGCACGTGTTCCTCACAGGTACCAGAATTGACAACAACATCATCCAGATAGGCAGCGCTGTAAGTATTGTGGGGACCCACCATTTTATCCAGTAGATCCTGGAAGGTCACCAGTGCCCCATGCAAACCAAATGTTAGGACATGATACCGTCTGTGGCCACTAGGGGTGCTTAACGTGGTTTTCTCCTTTGCAGATTCCATTAAAGAGGCAGAGTGACAGCCTGTGCATGGCCAGCTCTCTGTCTCCATGGAGACATCAGTATGAGCTGGTGTTATGGCGCTCACATTATACTGGGTAGTGTCACAAAGAATCACACCAGACATCATAAAGGTTTGGGGCAGCCACCCGTATAATATACCCTGGCTGCAAATGTAATACATTTTCACAGAGTTGTTCACAAAGTCCAAAGCAGAACTGATTACAAGAGACAAAGATGGAGGCTTTAAAGGCCCGTGTAGGATAGTGACGTCATTAAAGGGGCCGGAATTGGAAGTGATGTCGTCTGGACCGGAAGTGACGTCATCAAAGGGCCCGACACTGGAACCTTGCGGGATTTCCTGGGAAAGGTCTGTAGGGAACTGAGAGAGACAGTCAGCGCATTCCGCCGCCCCCTGGTCGGATGTTTTATTACAATTACTCAGGCTCTTTAGCTGCCTCCTACTCGCACGTGTGTGACAGTAGCCACAGGTTCCCATTCTATGGCTGTCTAATAGCGCTACGTGGAGACAGTTTGAGACCATCTACAATAAGGCGCAGTACTTTATTTCATCTGGGTAAGTCAGTGTGCACATGACAGCCACCCAGGTCTTTCAAATAAGTAAGCCCTTGATACAGTAGATGGTTATACTGGAGGCAGACCTATATCATCATGTTTCTCTGTGAATACAGGTTAGACTGGACAAACCAGATTCCTGCTGTTCCATTTTGCTTGCAATGCGCCATCTGTTGAAATTACAAACGCAATGCATTGTTTTCACTACATGCATTACAAAATACATTCCAATAGATGGTGCACTGCAAATGTTAACACTGAGGCCTATGTTCATTACTTAGATTTTCAGCCTGTCTTAGATGGGTAGCACAACTAGCTATGTTATAAGCTGACAGTCCACAGTTATGCTATTGTGAAAAAGTTAAAAAGCTACTGTTGTTTTGATACAACTAGATTTTTCAGAAGATTAATATTTTGGTGATAATGGCAGTGATCGAGATAGTGATGATCAGTTGCATGATTTGGAACCTGTAGGTTCAGGCACTGATGTGCATAGAGAGGTGGCTCAGGCCTAGTGTCACCCGAATCTGGCCATGCCAATCTTGCAGTGCCAACTGATGACACACTAACTGTATCTACACCTCACATTTGGGAACTGAAGATAGCAACTTTATACCCAATGAGTGCAAATGGTCACCAACTACCAAAAGTGTTGTGTACAACAAGCTTGGACAGCGCCAAGAAACACGTAAGATTTGTAGCAGGTGTGGTACCAAGCCTTAACTGTGCATGGTGCCATGCTTCAAGGACTATCGTTTAAATGCAGACTTTTAGTCAAGTTACTGGTGAAAATAAAATAATGAACAGTTTTGTTAAATTGGATTTTTTTACATTTTCAGATTTTTGACAGAGTTACTGTTGATAATCCATCCATCCATCCATTTTCCAACCCGCTGAATCTGAACACAGGGTCACGGGGGTCTGCTGGAGCCAATCCCAGCCAACACAGGGCACAAGGCAGGAACCAATCCCGGGCAGGGTGCCAACCCACCGCAGCTGTTGATAATCAAATAATCAAATAATTGACTGTCGTGTTCCCATTTAAATGAAACTTTCCTGACAATTTTAAACAAGTTTTGATCGAGGGCTTTTGTAGTTGCATTCACCCAAAATTATCAAAGTTCAGCAGTTCTAGTTTGGGTTTCAGCATGGAATTCAGCAAAGGCTTGATGCGTTGAAATGATTCCATAGACAAAATATCTTTGTTTTAAAACCTTTAGTAAAAATTCAAAGTAAAACAGTTCACACAAAAAGAGAAAATTGATACAGCAAATAAAAGAAAAGTTCTTGTTTAAGAGAAGTTCTGTTTAAAGCTAATAAATCTCGTTTCATTTCTTTAAGTTTGCTTTCAGTTGAACCATTTCTGAACGTTACGAAATTACTTCTAAATGTCATAAAATCATTTCTAAACAGTTGTAAAACTGTATGCCTATCCCATTTCTTTCTATGCTGTAAATGGGTCTTTCGGTCCCTGTTAGCACTGGGACTTACCATATTTACTCGTGTACCACACGCCCTCGTGTAAGATGCGCACCCTAATTTTTACAAAGAAAATTGCGAACAAAATTTGCCCGACACACGTTGTAATTGTATAGGAAGCATTTAGGGCACGTTTTCCGTGAAATGCACTTCTGATTTGTTGCATGATGAAAGAGCGAGAGAGAGAGAGAGAGAGAGGGGGCACACGAGCAAGTGAGAAAGAGAGAGAGAGAAGGGCGCATGAGCGAACAAAGGAGAGAGAAAGAAAGAGAGAGAGAGAGAGAGAGAGAGAGAGAGAGCGAGAGAGCGTGTGTGAGCGAAGGAGAGAGAGAGAGAGAGAGAGAGAGAGTACAAGCGAGTGAGCGAGAGAGAGAGAGAGAGCGCGTATGCGCGAGCGAGCACAAGTAGAAGAAGTAAACATTATAGAAAAAAATTTCCTCGTGCATGACGTGCACCTGATTTTCTAATGCTAATTTTCGGGAAAAAATGTGCGCGTGGTACACACGTAAATACGGTATTCTAAACAACATGACTAAATTAACGCACTGTATCTTAGTTATAGCAAGAACGTTCTATCTCTTATTAACGTATGGGGTGAAAGGCTATGCCATTGTCTATGACTATGACTAAGCAAACATTTCTTCTTCTTCTTTCAGCTGCTCCCGTTAGGGGTCGCCACAGCGGATCAACTTCTTCCATATTTTTCTGTCCTCTGCATCTTGTTCTGTTACACCCATCACCTTCATGTCCTCTCTCATCACATCCATAAACCTTCTCTTATTTCTTCTTCTTTTCCTCTTCCCTGACAGCTGTATCCTTAGCATCCTTCTCCCAATATACTTAGCATCTCTCCTCTGCACATGTCCAAACCAACGCAATCTTGTCTCTCTGACTTTTTCTCCCAGTCGTCCAACCTAAGCTGACCCTCTAATGTCCTCATTTCTAATCCTGTCCATCCTCGTCTCACACCCAATGCAAATCTTAACATCTTTAACTCTGTCACCTCCAGCTCTGTCTACTACTTTCTGGTCAGTGCCACCGTCTCCAGCCCATATAACATAGCTGGTTTCACTACCGTACTGTAGACCTTCCCTTCACTCTTGCTGATACCCGTCTGTCACAAATCACTCCTGACACTCTTCTCCACCCACTTCACCCTGCCTGCACTCTCTTTTTCACCTCTCTTCCACAATCCCCATTACTCTGTACTGTTGATCCCAAGTATTTAAACTCATTCACCTTCGCCAACTCTACTCCCTGCATCATCCTCACCATTCCTCTGACCTCCCTCTCATTCACACACATGTATTCTGTCTTGTTCCTACTGATCTTCATTCCTCTCCTCTCATATCTCCACCTCTCCAGGGTCACCTCAACCTGCTCCCTACTATCTCTACAGATCACAATGTCATCAGCAAAAATCATAGTCCACGGATACTCCTGTCTAATCTTGTCTGTTAACCTGTCCATCACCATTGCAAATAAGAAAGGGCTCAGAGCCGATCCCTGATGTAATCCCACCTCCACCTTGAATGTGTCTGTCACTCCTAACCCAGACCTCACCACGGTCACACTTCCCTCGTACATATCCTGTACAACTCTTACGTACTTTTCTGCCACTCCCGACTTCCTCATACAATACCACAGCTCCTCTCTCCTCACCCTGTCATATGCTTTCTCCAGGTCCACAAAGACGCAATGCAACTCCTTCTGGCCTTCTCTGTCCTTCTCCATCAACATTCTCAGAGCATACAACGCATCTGTGTTGCTCTTTCTTGGCATGAAACCATACTGCTGCTCATTAATCATCACCTCACTACTTAACTGAGCTTCCACTACTCTTTCCCATAACTTCATGCTGTGGCTCATCAGTTTTATCCACCTGTAGTTACTGCCATCCTGTACATCCCCCTTATTCTTAAATATCGGCACCAGTACACTTCTTCTCCACTGCTCAGGCATCCTAAGCAAACACTAATATGAATTTAACTTAAAGCATTAAGTTTCTAGGATTGGCTCTTACAGCTTTATTTATCATTTATGTATAGAACAGTACTGCTGCGCCCTTGTAATAAATGGAACCACCGTTTATGTGTTAAGGCCTCGTCTCTTTACCTTCCTTATTCAGTGATTTTTCAGATCATTTGAATAATCTCAGTGAGTCGCGGGCAGTCAGCAGTGCGCTCCTTTGACGACTGGTCATGTATTCTGACCTGTCCAGCGTCTCACTACAACTAGTCTGTGACTTGTTTCCACAGTATCAAATAGGTTTGATTGTGCCTTTAGTCTCAGAGGTGGGCCATGTGTGCATGACAGCTGAAAACCAATGAATGCACATTGAGATGTTTAAAGCATAGAATGCAGCAATGAGGAATAAGGAACCTCAAAAACAGAGGGGGGTGGGGGTCATCTTTCTGATGTCTCACAATTTGCATACCATGGCAAAATGGAAAGAAGGAAAACAAGAGCAGATATTGTGCATCAGGCTGCCTACTATAATATTGACTGTCATGAAAAGGGAGAGCATGACTGTGCTGGAAGATCAAAACATAATTGGTAAATTAGATACGACTGGTGATTTTCAGTCATTTAAATTTTTGCAGGCTGGCAGCGAGGACAGCAATTGTGGTCAGCAAATCTGATATACCCTATGACTTAAAGTCATGTCATTTGACATCATCTTTAGATAAGCTGGGTTATATCAACAGCATGCTGTATGTGATGTCATGTGTTTACTCTGGTGCATGTGTGTCCAACTTGGCTCCCGGAGTGCCGCAGTGGCTGCAGGTTTTTGTTCAATCTGTTGTGCATCAGTGTCAATTTATGTGTATTTTATGGATTATTCTGGTTTTTGCATTATTATTTTTTACTAGCCAACCCGCAGTGTAGCATACGCCGCATAATTATGTATTGATGGGTGAACACATTCTGAAAGACACAGTTGTCCAAATGTGGTTGGTTTTGAGGATACGACTGTAGGTGAATGAAAAGATGTAACTCTGGACAGGGCAACATACAATACAGCGTTTTACACGCTGCATACAGCGATTCACATCAAAGTATAGACACTGCTAAGACCATGGAATACCCCTCGCAAACTGTTTTACACGCTGCATACAGCGATTCACATCCGCGCCATGATTCTTCTTAGATGGTGCTGTCGCGTCCACCCTCGCACTTGAAGCATACACACTGCCTGGTCATGTGCCCGCTCGCAAGAGCAACTAACAGAGACCCGCCCACCAACTGTAAGACCATGGGATACCCCTCGGAAACTGTTTTACACGTTGTTTTATTTTTAGGAAAATGGTTCCAAGGTTTTAAGAGAAAATAAGCAGGCAGGAATCAAAGAGGAAAGGTCCAATACTTCAATTGTTTACTTGTTCAAATATAGTATCAGTTACATACAATATAATAGTAATAAACATGCAGATATAGGAATTGTACTATTGACTTACAGTAATACAGATATATGAATTATACTATACTTACAGTAATATCAAAAGACCCAGAGCCATCATCCTAGACCAGTAGACTGAGGGAGCCCGCGTGTCAGTCTCGTCAGAGGATCAACTTGTGAGCCTGGTCCAATACCGGGCGGTGTGCACGTTCCCCACGGTTGAGCTTCCAAAGAAACTGAGGGCGGAACCTTCCCTTATATACTAATTGAGTGTCCTTTCCCAAAACGGCTTACGTGTAAGCGGTATATACAGAAGTGATCAGTTTCTGCACACCTCTTCCCACGGGACATTTATGGTTTTATCTCTACTAAGCCTAAAACAATCCTTCTTAGAGACATCAAAACAACTTACAGAAAAACATCTTGCATTAATTTAACCTTTTCCCTAAAACATTCTGAAACCCTCTATGAGAAACAGGTTTTTGCACATTCTTTCGCTATCATCCCAGACATTCCAATCTTTGTAGCTGGTTTTGCACTGAAGCGACCAACCCCCCCTCTTACTCCTTTATTTCATCCCTTCTCCTGTTACAGAGAAAACCTTTTTATTACACACGTCGCATACAGCGATTCACATCCGTGACAAACATGCCTCTTCTTAGATGGTCCTGCCGCGTCCACCCTCGTTCTCGAAGCATACACACAGCCTGGTCATGTGCCCGCTCGCAAGAGAAGCTCACGGAGACCCGCCCACCAACTCTAAGACCTTGGCACGTTAAACAGTTTGCGATAGTGGACGCGGTCATGCGTCATAACCGAAAAGAATACAGTGGAACCTTGGTTCACGACCATAATTCGTTCCAAAACTCTGGTCGTAAACCGATTTGGTCGTGAACCGAAGCATATTCTCCCATGGGATTGTATGTAAATGCAATTAATCAGTTCCAGACTGTACGAACTGTATGTAAATATATATTTTAAGTTTTTAAGCACAAATATAGTTAATTAAACCATAGAATGCACAGCGTAATAGTAAACTAAATGTAAAAACATTGAAAAACACTGAGAAAACCTTGAACAACAGAGAAAACTAACACTGCAATAGTTTGCGCTATAGTGCTACCAACCGCTGGCTAAAAACACTTTTTTTTAATGAGTCTCTCGGGCTGCCTGTGTGTGTGCCTCTGTCTCTCCCTGGTGCTGCCTGTGTGTGTGCGCGCGGCTCTCTCTCTCGCGCTGCCTGTGTGTGAACCGAGGTTCCACTGAGGTTGACTAATGAAAAGTCAACGTGGTGCAGAGGTGCATGTGGAGTCTAGCAGAGACGAACATGAATGACACCCGGTGTTGTGAGTTGCTGCGTCCGAGTTGGTGGGTGTGGCTCTGCGAGTTGTCGTCGTATCCAATGGTCTTAGAGGTGTTGGGCGTGGCTGTCTTGCGTGCTTTCCATGGGTGGCTACTTGTCGGCGGCTTAGTGAATTATATATATATAGATATTTTTATGTTATTTCTATCATTTTTGTTTTATTATTGGTTAATTATTAAGTTTACATACCTGTTACTTGTGGGTGGAGCCCAAGAAGGCGGGACCACCCTTGTTGCACTGCCACATAATCTATTGTCTGGTTTATGTTTTGTCTCTCTGTCATCCTCAGTGTAATCCCTTTCGCTGCCTAAGACCCTATAATAAGGTGGTGGGCAAAAAAATTAAAACAGGCAAATTGAGGCAGACGGCTGTAAGGAGGACCTTTACCAGGGTGGTATCTGTTGCTGTATCTTCTCTCAGTTGCCATGGAAAGAGGACAGTAATGTACAGTTGAAGACGGCCTCAAAGGCAAGAGAAGAGAGATTCAGCTCAACTTCTACCAAACAGCAAACATAGTCTATCAACGGCCAGAGAGAAGATTGCCCCACTCAAGGAATTGAGTCCATTCCCACTTTTGAAGGTGGCCACCTCAAAGACTTCACCGCCCAACATGCTCTGGGATAGAAGTGGACGGGACAGTCGTGAGGGATAAACTTGGGTGAGGTGAAATAAATCTTTGCTCATCTGGGATAACACGTTTTGGAGACTCTGCTAAAAAGTAAGAGAAAAAAGGACTACCATTATCAGAAGTGTCTGCACTGCTTTGTGGGTTGTCTGTATCTAAGGATTTTTTTCCTTCTTTCATGTTATTTATGTACGCTATATATTGGGGTGTGGTGGTGGTGGTGGGTGCGTTTACGGATCCGGTAGATGCCATTTACATTTGCATAGTTTTATAAGCTTAACTTAAAAATGCAGTTATTTCAACCTTGTCTGTTTCACTCTGTCATTGTATTGATATTATGTAAATTATATTTTTTAAATCTATCAATATTGCAGGAAGGGGTCCGAGGGTGGTTTAGGGTTGACCTGCTATCTGACTCAAATACATCACCAAATGCGTGATGATGTATACCCTTATTGTCCGGGAAATGGCGAAGCATAATACCCTGACAGCACCACTCTTGACACCTCCCTCTGGCTATTTAAGTGAGTTGAGAAGGCTCAGGATTAGGAGATCATTAGTTCTTTAAAGATTGTTTTCTGTATACATTTCTGCTTACTTTTTTCTCTGTATTAACGACTCTTGTTTGTTAAGGATTGCCTTTTAGGCAACTCCTTGTGCCCCTACTTGCTCTGCTAAACTTTTTTTTTTACTGTATTTTGCATAAAAGCGTTATGGAAACCACTGTGTCCTTGGAAACTTTCAATGCTGCAGGATTTTCTTTGATGGTCTAATCCAGTCCCGTGTGTGAGGCTTTTGCTCAGATACACATGGTCAACTGTTGGACCTTCTGTAGACAGATGTCTGCCTTGCCTAGTCATATGCAATCAGATGAATTGACCACTTGTGAACTCCAAACAAGGTGTAGAAACATCTCAGTAGACTGTGAGGCAAATGATAAGAGTTGTAGCAAAGGATCTGAATACTTGTGTCAGTGGGATAGTTCTGTGTTTTCTTTTTTAATAAATTTGCAAACAGTTCTACAATCCTGTTTTCGTTTGGTCATTCTTGGTATTGAGCGTTGCTTGATGAGGGGGAAAATGAATGTAAATGGCTGCAAAACAGGAAAATTTGAAAAAAGTAAAGAGGTCCTCTACCGTATTTATATGGTCAACATGTACTGCGAGATGACTGATCCGCTGGCGGCATGAAACCCAATAAATGGGCCCACTCATTTATTTGTTTGTAATACTGATGAAGGTGATGAAGAAAGGAAAGCATCCTTGGTGCACTGTAGTCCGACTACAAGTGTCCAAAACACTCAAAAGGGTCTGGCATTTGTGTAGTGAGTTCTATGTAGGGCCCTCTAGAGGTGGTTATGATCACCGCACCCTTGACATGCACGTTTTCATGCAAAATGAAGCTCAGCTGCTGGGTGCAACGTTTTATTATTGCATCATTTACTAATCCATCCATCCATCCATATTCTAAATTGTTTATCCACTGAGAGTGGTAAGGAGATGGTCATCAAACATAAAGGAACAAGCCCTGGATGGGATGGTGTTCTGTATATTCATGAGCAACATATCATTAGGAATGATCAGCTTTGGAGAAAAATACAAATAATGATAAAAACTAATTTATTCTAAGCTAAAATGCATAGAGAGTCTAATTTCAACATTAGAATTAGCTGGGCTGTGCTTTGTCTTTTTCAGATTTAGCCCTAATTCGATGAAGGAACAATCTAATTGTAGTATCATCTACATTCCACAGCCTTAAATGTCTGAATGTTAATTTTATTTCATGCTTTGTAAGCAATGTAATTTAATAAAAAAGTCCTCCTCTGTCTGAATTTTAAATAAAAGTTACAAATATTTTATGCATAACTTATGGACATTTCTTATGATGATATAGTCTAGCATGAAAGGAATGATTCGAAAATATGTGACAGCTTACCACGCATCAAAAACAAAGTGAACGAATAAATGAACACGAAAGACATCCATCGATAAACCTTGTGCTAAATGAACTGATGTTCTTTGTTGGGGTACAGTCAAGCGGTATGGCTCACTGTAAGATTTTTTTCTGATGGATTAAAGAAGCTTGAATACACCGTTGAGTTCTGTAGTGAGTGTGAAGCTGTGTGACAGATCTGGAATCCCAGCCTGAGCACTGCTGGTGCCAAGTGTGCATGTTCTCTCCGTGTGGGGTTTTCACCTACTGCTCTGCCTTCCTTCTATTCTGGTGTGACTTTGTTTTTAATTATTATTGACTCTTATTTAGTTTAAAAATTCAATGACCTAACGTTTATCTGACCATCATGCCTATATGAACTTGCTGGATATCCTATTCCAAAAAAGAATGGGCATTAATATGGAGTGGCAGCTCCTTTGTGGCTATTATAGCTCCTCTCTACTTTCCACAAGGGAATTTGCACCAGTTCATCCAAGCGAGCATCTGTGAGGTCAGGTGCTGATGTTGGACTAGAAGAGCCGGCTCACAATTATCCTACCGATTCATCCCAAACGTGTTCAGTAGGATTGAGGTCAGGGCTCTGTGCAGGCCACTCAAGTTTCTCCATTTCTTTATGGACTTGGCTTTGTGAACAGGGACATAGTCATGTTGGAACAGAAAAGGTCCTTCCCCAAACTGTAGCCATAAGCACGTAATTGTCTAAAATGTCTTTGTAGGAAGTAGCATGATCAGTTCCCATCACTGGAACCAAGGGGGGCTAGCCCTAACCGTGAGAAACAATCCAAGACCATCATCCCGCCAACCCTGAAAAACAATCCAAGACCATCAACCCCTTTCCATTAAACACTACAGTAGGCACTATTCAATCCAGAAGGTAGTCTCCTCCTACCATCTGCCAAACCCAGATTCATTCATCACAATACCAGATCGTTAATCGTGATTCATCACTCCAGAGAACACATTTCCACTGTTCCAGAGTTCAATGGCCATCACATCACTATAGCCAATGCTTGGTACATAGTGATCTTAAGCTTGTGTGCAGTGACTTGGTTATGGAAATCCATTTCATGAAGCTCCTGACTCACAAGTCTCGTGCTGATATTACTTCCAGAGGCAGTTTCAAACTCTGTCATGAGTGATGCCTATGCGCATAGACGATTCTTATGTTCTTCAGTTCTCAGTGGCCTCATTCCGTGAGTTTGTGTGGTTGCTTTTTGACACTTCAGCTTTACAATAATAACACTTACACTTGACTGGGGCAGATCTAGTAGAACAAAATTTTCACACACTGACTTGTTTTAAAGGCGTTTCCAAGTCAGCCGAGAGATGTAATCCCTCCAAAGTGTCCTGGGTTTACCATAGGGTCTGCACCCAGTGGGACATGCTTGGAGTAGCTCATGGGAAGGCCACCCAGCTTGCATCCTTATAACATGCACAAAACACCTCTGCTGGCTTCTCTTGATCAGAAAGAACAGCAACTTTACTCTGAGGTTCTATCAAATCGATGAGCTTTTCACCCTATCACAGAGTGTCAAACCTGGCAACTTGAGAAGAAACCTCATTTCTACTGTTTGTACTCGCAATCTCATTCTTTCGGTCATTACCCACAGCTCATGACTATAAATGAGGTGTGTCTTGATGGTTTTTTAGGTGCCGAGCTGGGTGGTTCCCCAACAGGTGAACCAAACTGTCCATCTCTGCTGAGGGACTCCCCCAGCTCTAAATGCTTATGAAACATGGAGTCCCTTGCGGTTCATTTAAATTTGATTTGGAAGAGTATAGATTTGTCCTTTGTAAGTATTATCCTAGTTTGATTTTCTTGGCTTCATGGTTATTTTTCTATGTCTTTGGATTATGGTTGCTGGTTTTGTGGATCAGAACTTTGTTGTATACTTCAACGAGAGACAACTACAATAGACAAACTAACATGCTACGAGTGTTGGAGTGTACCTTGCCTCCGCTTAGCTAGCGATACCTGTTTGTTCAGCAGACATTATCATCTAGAGATTATTAAGGAGTAACGTTTGACATTTTTGAGAGAGAGATCAGAGCTACGTGTGTTTTAGAGGGTACCTGCTCATTGCCAGAGATATCACGGCCACGTGCTTTCCTCCCCACATGGGGGACTCTCCCATTAGAACTGAACACGATCAAATACACTGCCAATGTCTATTGATTTTTAAAGTTTGTCCTGTTTCACTACTAGGTGGGTGGAGCCCCAGGGGACAGCTAGTACTAAACTATAAATTAACTTACGAATATTAATAAAGACTTAATAATAGTAAAACACCTGAAAGTTATCATTCAGAATCAGAAATAACAATAAAAATAAAAAATTTGGAAGTGAGCGTGAGTATGCTTTGCACCCTAAGAATCAAGTTATCAGAACTATTCTCTAACATTTCAGTAATTATTTACCCCTCTGATGCTGATCTTTCTGATCCTAAAATAGGTCATTACGAGAAGAATTCATCATTAATTGCAGAATTTTCGTATTTGAGGGTTCCTCTTGAGTGCCTCTTTCTCTTGCAAAATTTGGCTCAGAAACTAAGCCACATCGTCATCTCATAACAGGCTGAAGTTGTATTTTTCCGCCCAGCCATTTTAGCTCAAGACCGTCCTCAAGAAACAGAGATGCACAGACGCTGACAGACACCCACCCATCATCGCGATATCGATGCTTTCAGTATCAGGGCACCCTAAAATGTCAAAAACCAAAGATCAAAATTTTTGACAAATCTAAAACTTTCGCTCCTCCTCCACAGATGATAGGTTATGGTGGGAAAGGTTGCAAATCAAACACATAAGTCAGGAGCCAAACCCAAGGCCTGAAACATCACAATGGCCTAGGGAGATTATGGCTCCTTTAGAGCACATCCCTTGCTGAAACTTGGCATCCCAGCCAGTTATTCACGACCCTTGAAGGATATATTCGGCTTTGCCAGGGCCTCCATCCTCATGATGTCCCTCATACCCTGGGGTCCCATTTAGAGTTGGTTCCTGTATGGCTCCTGATGTTGGCATGATGGTCTTCATTCTATTCCTGACCCTTTGGTGGATTATGTAAATTTGAAAATGGATGGATGGATGGATGGATGGATGGATGAATATCTGCTTGTGAAATTTGTGTTCCTCAGGCAGGCAGTTTCTGTTAAATGCTAAGTTGCTAAGTCATTAATCGTGCTGGGATTGATTTTAAATGAGCGGCGTCTACATTTCTTTAACACCTTTAAATCTGTTCTGCCCAGAACCTTCCCTCTTTCAATTTTATTTTATTTAATCGCCATGACAGAAGGAGCATGTGTTATCCATTTCCTGAATATGTAAACTTAGTGATGGCGTATTATCAAAGAGTGAGGAAAGGAAAACAGACAACCTGAAGACGAATGGAGCCGTTAGCTAAAAAAGTAGAAACACCAGTTCACAGGGTGCTGCTATGTCACCGGCAACAACCAAAATGACTTCTGTGCTTCCATGGGTGACACAACATGTGTGCACTGAGGCTAGGGGCAATGTCAGGCTTGAAGATTCCTTGCTGTAAAATGGAGGAGGATGACATCTCAGAACCATTATGTGGCCGTCACCGTTGACATTTTTGAAAGCACACAACACGTCAATGGAAAATGCTTCATAGGTGATTGTGGAACGGACAACCAGGGCTTTTCAATAACTGGAGGGAAACACTCGTGGCAATAAACAGGGCTGGATTAACCCAATCAGGTGCCACTGGGGTTTGACATCACTGTACCCCCTTACCTCAACCCTTGTTTTATAAAAAAAAAAAAACAACACAAATAACACAAATAACAAGTGTATAACAGTGATATCACAAATTAAGTGAAAACACAGGAACTTTTGAGCCCTAACTGATGTGATGGATAGATAAGTGGAGATAACCGGTTACGACAACATACTTCCTCGATAAGCTAGATGGCAGCATCCCTGAGTCAGGATTCTCATATGGGCACCCACAAGGCATGCTGGGACTTGTAGTCCTGTTGTGCAGCCCTGTTTGATTCCATGGGGGAGCTGCTGGGATTAATAAGCCCTACTTTGCGGGGCTTCAGTCTGACCTGGAAATACTTCCAATAGGCCAAGCTCAGGTACTTTTGGATACAAGATAAAAGAAGCGGCTTGACCATATCCAGGTGAGTTGGAATCAAGTGGAAGATGGACAAAGCTCACCTGGAGGAGTGCAGAGAGTGAAAAAGAGAGAAGAATTGTGTTGTGTTGTGCCACCGTTAAAGCCTCTTGTTAGGTATTTTGTATAATAAAACATGTGTTTGTACCTGAGACTTGTGTCTGGGGTTTGGGTTCCTGCAACGCCCCCTACAGATCACAAAGGAAACTCCATGTACGGAGGACCCAGAACATAAACCCAAGTCTCCTTGCTACCACCGTGCCTCCCACCCAAGGAGTGAAACTAATAAATAAAGAATAAGGTGATGTGCTGAGAAAGCCCCTGAAACCTGAGACTGTTGAAGCGTTGTCATCAAAGTGAATTTAGGCAATTGCACATCAAACACATTGCGATAATCCTTGAAGACTAAAGGAGTCCAGACTGGACACCCCTGATGACCTGCTTCTTAACAGTGAATTTAATATCAAATAAAAAATAAGTTCCTAGCAGAGCAATATCACTAGACTGTTGAGAAAACTATACAAATGTACAAGCAGTGCTGCCTACAGATCTATGACAAATGACAATCTGCGGAAACGGTTCTGGGACTGAAGTGTATGATGTCCTCACGATAGCCAGAAGCAAATAGCAGTTTAGTGCTTATGAAATATGAAGCAAAGCATTTTTTTCAGGCTAGCTAGAATGCTGAACATGCTTTCTTATGACCTTGTCATCTCTCATCTCAGTTAAAATTTCTTGCCACAGTCTTGTGGGTGATACTAAGAATTTGCTATCCTGCGCTCCTCAGCAAATACATAAGACATAAAAGAGATGATCTTGATGGTGGTGTTTTGAGTAAATCTTTTTTTTTTGTTGTGGCCCTAAAAAAATTGATGAAGTTATGTACTGAAATAAACACCCAATAATATTAAAGAAGATTAATAATGGTAGCCATACCACATGTGGTTCAGAAGAGGTCATCCACCTGAAGCTAAGCATGTTCAGGCCTGGCTAGAACTTAGATGGGAGACCATCTAGGAAAAGCTTGGGTTGCTGCTCGAAGAAGTGCTGGTGAGGACAGCAGGGGGTGCTCACCCCCGGATGACACAAAACCAAACATACAAAACAATGGATAAGAAAAAAATAAGAATGGATTCCAGCATAGGGTCTGACAATGGGTCCAAGGATTTTCATTCCGATACCGAATGGCAGGCAAGGTGCCGTTGTCTAGCCTGTAGAGGTCTGTGCGTCCCTCCAGGGATATGCCTCCCCAGACCATCACTGACCCAGCACCAAACTGGTCATCCCTACCACCTTCGCCATCACTTCCTCTACCTCTTCATATCTTAAATCATTCTTGATGCAGATTGAACACTTAAGTGTCAGCTTAAGTGAAAAATTAAGAAAAACATAATAAGTAATTGCAACACAAAAACTGACTTTTTCAGTTTTAACGTGAAAAGATGCCGACTAAAGAAAAGAAGAAGCGGGCCGCTAGGATGGAGAAAAGAAGAGCTGCTCAGGAAGTAGCAAGCACATCAACCTCTGAGCAAAGGAATGCTAAACGTACAGAGAAAGAAAGAGGATGGAAACTGTGAATGCTCAAGTCAAGTGTATTCACTGCATGTTATCGTGCAGTCCACCATTACTGGTGAAAACATAATTAAAGACGCAATGAACGAGTTTCCTCCTGCCTGGTTCCTGACTCAAAGAGGTCCTAGTTGATGACAAATTTCTTAATTTAATATATTTCCGAAATGTAATTTCTTCCACAATTCACAAGTGAGGGCGGCACAGTGGCGTAGTGGGTAGCGCTGCTGCCTTGCAGTTGGGAGACATGGGGACCTGGGTTCGCTTCCCGGGTCCTCCCTGCGTGGAGTTTGCATGTTCTCCCCGTGTCTGCGTGGGTTTCCTCCGGGCGCTCTGGTTTCCTCCCACAGTCCAAAGACATGCAGGTTAGGTGGATTGGCGATTCTAAATTGGCCCTAGTGTGTGCTGGGTGTGTGTGTGTATTTGTGTGTGTCCTGCGGTGGGTTGGCACCCTGCCCGGGATTGGTTCCTGCCTTGTGCCCTGTGTTGGCTGGGATTTGCTCCAGAAGACCCCCGTGACCCTGTGTTTGGATTCAGCGGGTTGGATAATAGATGGATGGATTCACAAGTGAACACTCTCACATCCTTGGCTGCACCTTGATATCCTGTCTGGGAAAACCACAAACGGGAACGGTGACAAGACACAAGCTTGATGGAGCACGACCCCCACAGTGAACAAATTTGACATAACGACAAACATTCAGATACAACTGTCACTTCATTCAAGTAGGGAATAATACACAAGATTGGCCTTGTGACCCCATATTCCAGCAGCACCTCTCAACAACAAATACCAAGGGACACAATCATATGCATTTTTCAAATCTCCTGGGGCCTCATGTATAACGCCGTGCGTAGAACTCACACTATAACATGGCGTAAGCACAAAAGCGGGATTGTGCGTACGCACAGAAAAATCCAGATGCAGGAATCTGTGCGCACGCATACTTTCACGTTCTTCCACTACATAAATCCCGATTTGCGTGAAAAGTAACGCACGTGCACGCGCCTTCTGTCCCGCCCCAACTCCTTCCAGAATTACGCCTCTTTGAATATGCAAATCAATATAAATAGCCTTCTGTGAAAAGACAATGGGAAAAGCACAGGGGAAAATATAAGAATTTCAGCGAATACCAAGTGGAGGCAAAGGAAAAACATGCTATTTGTTGGTTTAAACAGTGGTATAATCAACAAAAGAAAGTTGATCGAGTGACAGAGTGTCAGAGAAACTCGAAAGATCAAATTCACAAAGTCGCACAGTGCCCGAAATAAAAAAGAAATCACATATCAAAGTCGCTGTGAAAAGGCGAGTTGTAGCCCACCGTCTGAGTGTCATATGAAAGCGTATTAGGGTACAAACAAAAAACATAGGCACACAGTGGGAAAAAAGCACGAAATGTCAACTTTAATCTCGAAATTTCTTAAAATCGTTTATTTTACTAGTTTCTCAAGTAGCATGTTAAATGCTTTTTTCTGTGTTTGATCTTCTATGTGCTCTATGTGTGTGAATCACTACGTGCTTCCGTTCTTTCTCTTTCTCCGACAGGACACAGAATGCATTACATTCGAGAGATTACAGCTCTCTGAATAATTAAAATACTGAGATGTATACGTGATCTCATTTTCATGATGATAGGAATGAAAGCATGTTATTAAACATGGGAACATGGTGGCGCAGTGATTGTTCATATCTCACGCAAGAGGCTTGTTGCACCATGTGTGACCTTCGATGAAATAATTTATTACAGAAGTACTGTCTCTTTCAAACGTACTAACCTCCAATTCCTGTCCATACTTTTCTTTCTCCAATCGCCACACAATCAGCTCTGTAATAGACGTGAAGCCATTTGTAAGCTTAGAACGCCGATTCTTCAAAACTTTTAAGGAACATTGAAATATCTTCGTAGTACATGTTTAATTATTCTATTCTATTCGTCTATCCTTCCAGTGTCGCGTCAGCACCAGCAAGAATACAGCGCAAGGCAGGAGCTATCCGTGAACTAGCTAGCGCTGCGGCACCGTGTCCTCACATGTTTAATTATTAGCAATACAGATTATTTAAATGAAGTTAAAGTTTTATCTATATACTATAAGCAACATATTTTGCTGCATTTCATCTTAAAAATGATATTGTCATCATATGCGCTTTATAAAGTAGCGCAGGTTGTGCAATATTATAACTGTAGTGCAAGTTTACAGTGAGGTGATTGAGTGCGTTTATAGTTCTTGGGATGAAACTGTTTCTGAAACGCGAGGTCCGTACAGGAAAGGCTTTGACGCTTTTTGCCGTGGTTGAGGTAGTGTGTACTTGAAACTGTATACCGATAATTCTCTTTCCGATCAGCTGCTGCTGTGATTCACACTCAGATACAGTGATATAAATATTCCGAGTGGTGCAGTGAGAGTAATATGGAAAAAAATGATCCGCAGTGGCAACCCTTAACGGGAACAGCAAAAAGAAGAACAAGATGCAGTGAGCGTAACAACGCTAAAGCAGTTCTGGTATTTGGAATACTATGGCTATTCCCTGGCCCATTATATTGCAGCAGGTTAATTACAATCAGATGTATTACACTAATAAACAATATGCAGTTAATTTCAGTATATTTATAAAGCCGCGTCAGGAATGTGGAGCTAAGAAAGAAAGGATGAGCACACAGGAACAGTAGTTTGACCATTCTGTGGACCATTATATTGTTACAGGTTAATTACAATCAGATGCATTAAATTTATGAATGATATGCGGTTAATTTCAGTGTATTTGATAAAGCCGCCGCCGTGGATGTGGATCTAAGAAAGAGTAACCACACAGGAACAGTAGCACTGCTTTGACGCTGGGTGCCGCCAGTCTGCAAAACCGGTCGGATAAATTGCGTACGCCAAGGAATGAGTTACCGTGGAAATGTGCGTGGCTTTACGCCAAGTTTAGGTTTTATACATCGCGATTTGAGCGTGGAAAGGTTCGTACGCAACATTTCTGTGCGTACGCACCGTCTATACATGAGGCCCCTGCTGAGTAATTGTGATTAATTACTTATCTTGCCTGCACACCAATTACAAAATACAGCAGCCTGTGTGTGAACAGCTGTGCAAAGCATCTGGAATGGTGAAGTCACTATAGAAAGATACTATATAAAGGAAAGGTTGATTATTATGCTACCACTTCCAACAGTCTGGTAAACTGCAATGAGACTAGCACCCTCTAGTGGCTGACACCTGACCACTTTTTCACCAATGTGATGCATATCATACAACAGCCCCTTTAATACAATTATTTTTCTAAATTTTATTATTATTTTTTCTTTCTGGCACGGCTTGGTTGACCGTACACCCTATCACTGCATATAAATAAATATTTGTGGAAGCTTAGTTGCTGAGACAGACTGTGAAATGCTAAATCCCAGCTTCAGGAGATAAGGATTAACTGATCTGTCGCAGACGTGTAACAATCAGTGTGTCAGAGATTATACTGTACATGGCTTTAAATCATTTACCATATGATTGCATTGACACAAAACAATAGAAAAACAACCAAAGTTCAAGAAAGTTGCTTAACTCTTACAGTAGGCAGTCTCAGCTTGATGCAAATGATTTAAAACGCTCCTCTGAGTTTGGGATTTCTCTAAATTACACTTTAATTAATGGAGGTGACAATATGGGTGAAAACCTGGAACTGCAAAGGAAAAACATAGCATAACAACAGCAACATTTACTTCTATAGCACGTTTTCATACAAATGATGGAGCTCAAAGTACTATACAAGATGAAGAAAGAAAAATGAAAAAAATAAAAATAAGATTAAGCAACACTGAATAACAACGAATAACGTATGGTCAGATGGCCAGGTAGGACAGAAAAAAATAAACAAACAAAAAAAAAAAACTCCAGAGGGCTGGAGAAAAAAAAAAAAAGAACAAAAATCTGCAGGGGTTCCGAGGTCACGAGACCACCCAGCCCCCACTGAACAGATTGTGCTGTACACAGTTTTAAAATTTCAAAATCTCCCATTGAAAAGCATTGGAGACTTTGCGAATTCATTTAACTTAAAACAGAGAAAGTTTTCTGTGCGATTTCAGCTACAAATTAGGATTAGTTTACTGTATCAATTTTATCTTGATGGCAGTTATCCCAACTTGTATATTTTGTGTTTTTTCACTCTGACTCCTGCTGTTGACCGCAAACAGATCCCCAATACAAGTTAATGAAACACCAGCAGACTGTGTGTGTGGGTTGGAGGTCACCATCTGTGGCTAAATGTGAATTTCCCCTTGGGATTAATAAAGTATCTATCTATCTATCTATCTATCTATCTATCTATCTATCTATCTATCTATCTATCTATCTATCTATCTATCTATCTATCTATCTATCTATCTATCTATCTATCTATCTATCTATCTATCTATCTATCTATCTATCTAAATGAGCACACTGCCTGAGCTTGTGCTGCTTGAGGACAAGCATAGGAGAACACGTTCATTAGTGCCTCACTCCTCCTGATGCTGCATAACAGGTAAGTTAAATGATCTTCCTAAACATAAAAGTATTATATATATATATATATATATATATATATATATATATATATATATATATATATATATATTGTGGCACCCGGACGGGGCTCACGCCCAGCCGGGATGCCCAGGAGGACAGGAGGAGGGCTCATTCCTCCTCCAGAACGCGAGGGGGCGTCCACCCTGGTTGTATTGGGGGCCACGGGTACAGAGCTTGGAAGCTCTACCCTGTAGGGGCCCGTGGCCACCGCCAGGGGGTGCCCTGATGCCTTGGGGACCCTGGACCCCAGTGCTTCCGCCATACCCGGAAGTGCTGGGGGGAAGAGAAGAAGGGACACCCGGAGTGCTTCCGGGTACACAGCCGACACTTCCGCCACACTGGGGAGTGCCGGTGGAAGATTGCCGGGGAGCACCTGGAGCACATCCGTGTGTGTATAAAAGGGGCTGCCTCCCTCCAGTCATTGACAAGAGTCGGGAGGAAGGAAGATGATGTCGGGAGGACGGCAAGGAGGCGGCCTGAAGAGAGAGAAGGCATTGTGTTGTGGCCAGGACTTTGGGGTCTTTGGGGTTGGTGAGCACAATAAGGACCATATAAATACTGTAAATAAACGGCGTTGGGTGACATGAGCATGTCTGCCTGTCTGTGTCCGAGCCAGTTTTCACAATATACATATATATCAATAAAGGGCCATATGGTGTGTATGCCATCATGCACAGAGTAAATAAACATTGTCATGTGCGTGCGCTTAGGGGACAGCTTAAGGGCTCTGGAAGTGGTAATAACCCATTGCTCCAGGGGTTGGCGCTGTGTAGTAATGTCTCTTCTCTTCCTCCTTCTGCAAACTGGAAGAAGATTGGTGGCTTTTTCACCTCTGATGTCAGTTCTGGTGTTCATCCATCTAGACCTGCCTCTTCCAGCTGAAAGTCCTCAAATCGGGAAGATCTTAAAGGTGCTATTTAAATAACATGTATTATTATTATTATTATTATTATTATTATTATTATTATTATTACTAGGGGGCTTTGCATGCCATCCCCTCCCCCTGGCCTATGCTACGCGCCAGCCACTTCGCGTCTCTGCCTCTCGCGTATGTGGATTTCACTTTCACCAAACAGCAAATCTTTAAATTCTCGTGGATACGCGTCTTCACTGGGAAGAAACACTACTTTTCCCTGATGGCCACACGAATTAGACGATCTACAAGTCTCCGAATTAAAGTTTAAAGCCAAACAATATCTACATACTTCTGTCATATCACCTATGTCCAAATATTCGATCTCTTTTCGCTTTTACGTTTCGTCAAAATCGCATTGAATTTTGATTCCGTGTTTGGAATTACATCCTGACAACGCAATGTATAGCTGCTCATGACTGAATCTCGTTTCTTTCTCTCTACATGAACTGTGTCTGACAATAGCATTCACATAGATGAGAAATGACTGAACCGTGTGCGTGGTTGTAAATGTTTTAGATGTAGGCAGGAGTTTTCCAAATCTCTTTGCATAAAGTCTTGTCTCACGGGGATTGAAATTTTCTTATGCGGGATTTCACTTTCACCAAACTATCAATCTTTTAATTCTCGCGGATAGGTCACTTCATTGGGAAGAAACACTACTTTTCCCTGATGGCAACACGAATTAGACAATCTACAAGTCTCCGACTTAAACTTTAAAGCTGAACAATATATTCGATCTCTTTTCGCTGTTCTGTCATTTCACCGAGTAATAATTTCCATTTGTTTGCGCAAATGTGATCTTTACTTTCATTTTTTTGAGACTTTCGAATTCTAGTACTTTCATAATCTCTAACCTGCTCTGCATGTTATTGTACCAACATTTTTGAATTTTACTTTGTCATCTACTCTTTGTCTTTTATTTCTGGCCCCGGGCCTGGTTAAATCTCTTGGCACAAAGTCTCGTCTCGCAGGACGTGAAAGTGTCTCTCTTCAAAAGATCACATCTCATCGCAGGATAAAAAGTCTCATCTCCAAAGATTTTTTTACTATAATAGAGAGATTATTATCTACAATCTTAAATCAGTTCTGTTATGAACTCACGTCTGTGAAGATGCTTCCGCATTTTATTGCATGCTTTCTTTAATTTAAACCACTCAGTTATATGGGGTTAGCAGGGTGGTACCCCAGATCATTATTGTGGTCTTGTCTGTTCTATATAAAAGCATATTCTCAGTATTAACTTTACACTAAACAAAACTCACACCTCCATTATCTGCAAACTATAATAATTACCTATCTCACTCATATTACAATTTACTAGGGTCACTGAGGCTAGGGATCTGCACCGGCATTCAGAAGGTTTGAAGGTTTGAAATGACAGAAGTGACTCTGCTCCATTGGGCCCTTGAGCAAGGCCCTTAACCTGCAATTGCTCCATCCTGGGTATGGCGTTAATCTGCATTCAACCTTGCAAGCAGGTTGGTGGCAGGACTGGCACTGCAGGCCACCGTAAAAACCTCACAGTGTTCCAGTGTGGTGCTGAGGTGTCACCCACTGCACTCAGGTGGTTTGTCGTGTAGTGGGTGCAGCAATGTGCTATCAGTGCATGCTCCCAACCAGTTATTAATGAGTTCCGATAAATAACTGAAAAAATATCAAAAGGTTCCAGTTTTAACAGGCTACCCATCTAAGAATATTTTCTCATCATCACATCATCATAATACATTTGCAGCAGAACACACCAAATTCATAGTGGAAACCTTGATTGATTAGGAACTTGTGTTAAATTTGAACAGCATCACGAGGAGGACCACGAAACACACAATCTGTGCCACCACCACCTGATCAAAGCACTGTGATGTCCCTACATTGATGGATTAAAGGCCAGAAGTCCACATGACCGTCATCATCAAGTTCTTCCATGTGAACCTTGAATACCATGAGGACTGATTGAGGTCATTTATGTCAGGTAGAATGCCTAGATGGGAC
The DNA here is from genome assembly GCF_900747795.2 of Erpetoichthys calabaricus. NCBI lineage: Eukaryota > Metazoa > Chordata > Cladistia > Polypteriformes > Polypteridae > Erpetoichthys > Erpetoichthys calabaricus. Next base: position 183,498,077 of record NC_041401.2, read on the forward strand.
TGGGTGGTCTCGTGGCCTCGGAAACCTTGCAAATTTTATTTTTTTTCTCCAGCTGTCTGGAGTTTTTTTTTTTTATTTGTTCTGTCCTCCCTGGCCATCGGACCTTACTTTTATTCTATATTAGTTTTGTGAATTTCCCCTAGGGATTAATAAAGTATCAATCTATCTATCTATCTATCTATCTATCTATCTATCTATCTATCTATCTATCTATCTATCTATCTATCTATCTATCTATCTATCTATCTATCTATCTATCTATCTATCTATCTATCTATCTATCTATCTATCTATCTATCTATTGTAAAAGGCACTATATAGCGCCCGACCCGGCACAGACTCAGGCAGAGGCACGTACTTAAATAAAGACTTTTTTATTATTTCTTCAGCCATGGGACACGCCTTCCCCGTGTCCCACAGGCCCAACACAGTCCCAAATACACTCACAAATACTCTCTCTATCCTCCTCATCAGCACCACCACCACCACCACCACCACTCCTCCTCCTCCTCCTCCTCCTCCTCCTCCTCCTCCTTAGGCTTAGTCCTCCTCCTCCTGACTCTGGCTCTCTTGAGTGGTGGTGGCTGGCCTTTTTTATACCCCACCCGGAGGCGTTCCAGGTGCTTGATTACCTGGTCCTAATTGACATTCCGGGTGGGGCTGACGAGTCGACCAGCTGGGCTGGAAAGTCCATGCAGCTCCCCCTGGCGGCCATCTAAGCCCCCAACCAGGCTGTAGAGGACTCCATCTCCCATGGAGCCTTGCGCCAGGTTGGGGAATCATCGTCCACCAGGGAGGCTGTCACCAAGTGTCCCGGGGGAGGTACTGAGCTGCCCATGGTGGCTCCCCCGGAACAGATGCCCCGGAACTATCTATCTATCTATCTATCTATCTATCTATCTATCTATCTATCTATCTATCTATCTATCTATCTATCTGTCTGTCTGTCTGTCTGTCTGTCTGTCTGTCTGTCTGTCTGTCTGTCTGTCTGTCTGTCTGTCTGTCTGTCTGTCTGTCTGTCTATTAATTAAGTCAAAAAGTCAAAGCGAACTTTATTGTCATCTCAACCATATACAAGTATACAGGGGTCCACAGTGTAACAACATGACGTGCAAATAATAAATTAAAAATAGAATTAAAATTTGAATTTAAAATTAAAACACAAACAAGACAAGGCATTGTGCAAAGACAAGATAAAGAAGTAGCAGCAATATTGACATGTAGTTAGCAATATGAACATTGGTGCAATCTATGGTATTTGCAATCTAGATACATAAATATAGTCAATAGATATGTAATATAATAAATAAATAATAAATAATAGATTTAGATAACAACAGAAATTATCAGTGTATGATAATACAGTGGAACCTCGGTTCATGAACGTCTCGGTAAACGCACAAATCAGTTTACGACCAAAAAGTTCGCCAAACTTTTGCCTCGGTTCACGACCACACACTCGGTATACGAACAAGCCAGGTTGCCTTTCGGTTTGTACATGTTCACTCTCTCCCTGTGCATTTCCTGTGCAGTGAGCAAGAGAGAGTGGGAGAGAGCGTGACACACACACACACACACACACACACGCACACACACACACACACACACACACACACGCACACACACAGGCAGAGCAAGAGAGAGCCACACACACACACACACACACACAGGCAGCGCAGAGCCGCGCACACACACAGGCAGCACGAGAGAGACAGACGTGCACACACACAGGAGCGCTACAGAGACACACACACAGGCGCTTCAGGCTTGCAAAAGAGAGAGACACGCACACACACACACAGGCGCGGCGAGAGAGAGAGTGAGGGAGGAAGAGAGAGGGAGGGACGCATAAGGTAGAGAAGGCTTGTTTTTGTTTTCAGTTCTGTTTACAGCGATGGGTTCGTAGCCTGCATTGTTGCAATGTTACTTTTCTCGGTGGTTTATTAAATTACGGATTTTTCAAATGTTCATTTTTTCCCCTGTGCTTAAAACTCATTTAAAAAAAAAGTGTTTTTAGCGAGCGGTTCCTAGCACTATAGCGCGAACTATTGCAGTGTTAGTTTTCTCTGTTGTTCAAGGTTTTCTCAGTGTTATTCAATGTTTTTACATTTAGTTTATGCATTCTATGGTATAATTAACTATATTTGTGCTTAAAAATGAAAAAATATATATATTTGCATACAGTTTGTACGGTCTGGAATGGATTAATTGTATTTACATACAATCCTATGGGGGAAATTGCTTCGGTTCATGACCAAATCAGTTTACGACCAGAGTTTTGGAACGAATTATTAACTGAGGTTCCACTGTAGTTGTATAAGACAGGTCAGAATGTTTCACAGCAGAAGGATATCAAGAGTGGCAAAATACTTAAAGGTCAGTATGAGATTTTCAGTTCTTTTCTCCATGCACACTTGTCTTTGCAGGAAAGTGGCTCACATGTATAAAAGTTCTGCTTTTAGAGGTGATTGAGGCCAGGGGGCAGCATGGTGTTAAGGAGTCTGACAGCTTGGGGGTAAAAAACTATCCTGCAGCCTGGACGATTTGGCTCTGATGCTGCAGTATCTTCTCTTGGATGGCAGAAGTGTGAAAAGTCCATATTAGGGGTCCTGCACAATGCTGCAGGCCCAACGTTTAATAATTCTTTGCAATTATATAGCGCTTCTCTCACTACTCAAAGCGCTCAGCAATTGCAGGTTAAGGGTCTTGCTCAAGGGCCCAACAGAGCAGAGTCTCCTTTGCCTTTTACGGGATTCGAACCTGCAACCTTCCGATTGCCAGTGCAAATCCCTAGCCTCAAGGCCACTGCTCCTGTAGTAAAGAGAGAGGCACCCCAATAATGTTCTCTGCTGTCTTCACTATCCTTTGCAGGCGCTTGCGGTCGGATATGTTGCAGTTTCCATACCAGGCAGTGATGCAGCTGGTCAGAAAGCTCTCATTGGTGCCTCTGTAGAACATGGTGAGGATGGAAGGGGGAAGACTTGCTCGCTTCAGCCGCCTCAGGAAGTGTAGTCTCTGCTGGGCTTTCTTGATTAGTGATGAGGTGTTATGTGTCCATGTAAGTTCCTCAGTTATGTGCACACCGAGGAACTTGGTACTCCTAACAGTCTCCACATCTAAACCGTTGACACTGAGTGGGATGTGGGCAGGATGTGATTTTCTGAAGTCCACGATTATCTCTTTTGTCTTGTCGACTTTGAGAGATAGATTGTTGCCTTCACACCATGCAGACAGCCATTCCACCTCATCTCTGTATGCTGTTTCATCATCCCTGCTTATCAGTCTCAGCACCGTTGTATCATCCGCAAACTTGACGATGTGGCTGGTGTTGTGCATGGCTGTGCAGTCGTGAGTCAGCAGGGTGAACAGCAGTGGACTAAGCACACAACCCTGCGGCGCTCCAGTGCTTAGTGTGATGTTGCTGGAAGTGTTGTAGCCCATCTGAACTGACTGGGGCCTCTCTGTCAAGAAGTCCAGGATCCAATTGCAGAGGGTGATGTTCAGGCCCAACCTGCTCAGTTTTACAACCAGCTTTGGAGGGATGATTGTGTTGAAGGCAGAGCTAAAGTCTATGAATAGCATCCTGACATATGTGTGTTTTTTTATCCAGATGTGTCAGGGGGAGGTGAAGGGCAGAGCATATGGCATCCTCAGTTGACCTGTTTGAGCGATATGCAAACTGAAGAGGGTTAAGGGAGGCAGGGAGATTAGTGTTTCCTAATTTTATTTTCTTTATTTTGTCTTTTTTTTCTCTTTCTTCATCTTCTAAAGCACTTAGAGCTCCATCACTTGTATGAAAATGTGCTGCAGAAATAAATGTTGTTGTTGTTGACCACGAAGCACACAAAAATAGACGGTACTGCCAAGTATTTCTTTTTGCCTCAAGCGTTGTGTGCAGTCATAACCTACAGTATGTGTTTACTTGTGGATGTGTTTAGTCTTTTATTGTTCTCAGGTACAATCATCCCTCTCTGATGATGATGAGAGCCAAATTACACAAAAGAAGCTTTATGCATGGACACACATGCTACACAAGGCTGGCACTTTGAAAATCTAGTTTCACTATCATTTACCATAAGAGTGCCACGTTCTGCAGGTATCCATAGTGGCCACTGGCTGTAAAAAAGTTTGCCTTTCCCTTCTGTTGTTCACTAATATTTGGAACTAGAAAAATACCCGCGCTTCGCAGCGGCGAAGTACTGCTTTAAAATTTTAAATAATAAACTGAGGGAAATTATACCAATAATTATTTGTTAAGGATCTCTTTGTATACCATGTTGTCAGTTCGCCCCTCCGGTTGTAATATGACCAAGTTGTGCGCTGAGCTTACTCTTGAGCATGCAACGTATAGTTGGCCATGTGAAAAGCAAATCAAGAACAGCAAGACCGCGCCAGCTGCGGAGCTCAGCTTGGAGCGAAATGAAGTGAATGAAATGAGGTGAATGGGAGGGGAGATGATCATGTGACTCCAACACCCGCCTTAACTCTCCATCCCTCCACAAACACACAAACACAGTCTCTCGGATCCCAACTCTCCTTTATATATATAGATAAATAGCAAAATACCCGCGGTTCGCAGCGGAGAAGTAGTGTGTTAAAGAGGTTATGAAAAAGAAAAGGAAACATTTTAAAAATAACGTAACATGATTGTCAATGTAATTGTGTTGTCATTGTTATGAGTGTTGCTGTCATATATATATTTCAATAACATAGAAATCAATATAAACAACATTAACATCATTATCATATGAGAATATGAAGTAATATATAAGAAGCACATTTCATATAAATATAAATTATTAAACAGTAAAATCTTCATCTGTAATTTGCTACCGTACCTATTCGTTTGTCTGTCCAGGATTTTAAATCACCTGAAGCTCGCAAACCGTTTCACGTATTGACTTGAAATCTGGTACACATATAGTACGTCACGTCTACTATCCGCTTTATGGGTGATGATTGTATTACTCTTTTTATCTTTATTTTATTTTATTGTAGAATCAACTCCTATCTGCGCACACCAGGGCGGCCGTGGGCGGATGCGTATGGTGTATTCACTCCACGTTATCGTGCATTGTGCTGTCACTGGTATTTTGATAAAAGAATTTGAACAACATATAAGAAGCGTATAAATTATTAAACAGTAAAACATTAACATTTAAGAAGTAAAGTTACATTAAGCACTACTGCAGTGCCTTCGGGTATACCTCATTTTTTGTTTGCCCATTACATGCTTAAATGTATACATTTTTTGGTGCACCTACCCGAGAACACGCGACATATAACCGAGTGTGGGAGAAGCATGGATTTTAAACATGCATTGAGTTCATCTGCTGGTCTTCCTCGTGGAATAACTGGTAATGTTTGACTAAAATCTACAGCGAGTAAAACGACATTACCTCCTATTTTTTTTTTTACGATCTCTGAGATCTTGCTTTTTTCAGTTCAAGGCTTCATAAGCTCTTTTATGTTCTATGGTGTACTTATCCCAAACCATCATCTTTGACTGTTACAAGACTTTCGCCTTGTATGTAGATCGGGGTAATTACATTCATTGCATTCCTAGTCTGAATCACAATCTGATTGTATGGGTGGTTACCTGGCACTGTAGGGTTGCCATCCGTCCTTTAAAATACGGAATCGTCCCATATTTGAGAATGAAATTGCGCGTCCCGTTTTGAATCAATAAGGGACGGGATTTGTCCCGTATTTTTGTTATCATTTTTTTTAAAGCAGCGTCCCATGCAAATCATCCCACACGCATTTTATGAAGATGCCTCCTTTCCTACTTTAGATTGGGTAATACTTGATGTCATCGTTAGTTTGATTGGTCTTTTTAACTGTCCAGTGAGGAGGGCGGGTCTTTTAAGTAGAGTCTGCAAAGTGTTGGCACTGGGACGTGGCACCCGCTGCAGTATGCGTCCCTTATTTTTTTGTATTAAAAGTGGTAACCCTACCTGGCAGGTAATACTTATGTTTGGTCATGAAGTCGTCTAAAATCCGCCACGTGCCCTCTTTTAATTGTGAGAAGCAGATATATATAGCCAAATTCTCGCGCTTCGTTGCGGCGAAGTACTGCTTTTAATTTTTTAAGAAGAAAATAAAACCTTTTTAAACGGATCGAAAATATACCAATAACAATTTCTTAAGGATCTGTTTTTTTGTGAACCTCGCTTTTCACAGCTGTCACGCTACGGCGTGTGTTTCGTTTATTTGACAGTATGTAGATCGTGGTAATTACATTCATGGCATTCGTTTTCTGAATCACAATCTGACTGTATGGATGGTTACCTGCCAGGTTACGTTTGTGGTTGGTCAGGAAGTCGCCTTACATCCGCCACGTGCCCTCTTTCTGTTCCCAGAAGCTGATCATAGAATGGTTTTAATAGTTTACTTTCAAATAATGCAAAGAGTATGCGACACGTGTTTCTCCCTAATTCTGGGCTCATCAGGCATACACACTCACTGCATCCCCTCTCGGGAATCGAATCTCTATCGTCAGCGGCAGAGTTGAAGCCCCTAACGTTGCGGTCAGCAAGTCGGCTGACATCCGCCATGTGCAGTTGCGAGAAGCAGATCATAGAATGGTTGAAACTGTTGCCCCTAACGTTGCGCTACGGCGTGTGGTTCGTTTATACCTCGTGTGTTCTCATTAAACTTTTATCTTGCGAATATGTTATTGCAATCTGCAGTGGGAGCGTTTCTATAAACTTAATTTAAACTTACGTTTTACATCGTGCTTTGTTTCCCTTATGAACATGCTTGTATGCTTCACTCGCTCGCTTCTTATTGTTTCGCTCCCTTCTCAATTGTTTAATGAATTTTTTGTTCTTCGCTGTTTGCGGCTCCTCCTTCATTTGTCCCTACTGCGTTCACAGTCTTTTCACGTGATTACGTGGGAGGCGTGATGACGTGACACTCAACTCCTCCTCCCACGGCCATCGAGCTGCCGTCCATTACAGTATATTGTGAAAAAAGAGGTTCCAGTTATGACCATTACGCGTTGAATTTCGAAATGAAACCTGCCTAACTTTTGTAAGTAAGCTGTAAGGAATCAGCCTGCCAAATTTCAGCCTTCCACCTACACAGGAAGTTGCAGAATTAGTGATGAGTCAGTCAGTCAGTCAGTCAGTCAGTCAGTCAGTCAGTCAGTGAGTCAGTGAGGGCTTTGCCTTTTATTAATTAGTATAGAAGATGAGTGAATAGCTTTGAAAGTCCCATTTCATAAAAATTACAATAGGCAGCTATGCCCAAGCAAATAAGGAATTAATTACAGAAAGCTTTTATTTTTAACCCTTTAAACTCAGGACTGTTTTGGACCCACTGGCGGAACCAAACAATGATAGATAGATAGATAGATAGATAGATAGATAGATAGATAGATAGATAGATAGATAGATAGATAGATAGATAGATAGATAGATAGATAGATAGATACTTTATTAATCCCAATGGGAAATGATGCAAAATGTTTTAAAAAGTGCATAAAATCTTTAATTTTCTCATTGCTATAATTAGATTATAGTGTTTTGTCACTAAAATGCTGCATTGCATACTCTCATACCACATTCCAATGTTATTTTATTTTCCCTCAAAGACTGACAGAACTCCGGACCCCAACCCCATCAATGGCTTTCCTGAACGTCGTACAGTGCATCCAGAAAGTATTCACAGCTCATCACTTTTTCCACATTTTGTTATGTCACAGCCTTATTCCAAAATGGATTAAATTCATTTTTTTCCTCAGAATTCTACACACAACACCCCATAATGATAACGTGAAAAAAGTTTACTTGAGGTTTTTGCAAACTTATTAAAAATAAAAAAACTGAGAAAGCACATGTACATAAGTATTCACAGCCTTTGCCATGAAGCTCAAACTTGAGCTCAGGTGCATCCTGTTTCCCTGATCATCCTTGAGATGTTTCTGCAGCTTCATTGGAGTCCACCTGTGGTAAATTCAGTTGACTGGACATGATTTGGAAAGGCACACACCTGTCTATATAAGGTCCCACAGTTGACAACTCATGTCAGAGCACAAACCAAGCATGAAGTCAAAGGAATTGTCTGTAGACCTCCGAGACAGGATTGTCTCAAGGCACAAATCTGGGGAAGGTTACAGAAAAATTTCTGCTGCTTTGAAGGTCCCAATGAGCACAGTGGCCTCCATCATCATAAGTGGAAGAAGTTCGAAACCACCAGGATTCTTCCTAGAGCTGGCCGGCCATCTAAACTGAGCGATCGGGGAAGAAGGGCCTTAGTCAGGGAGGTGACCAAGAACCCGATGGTCACTCTGTCAGAGCTCCAGAGGTCCTCTGTGGAGAGAGGAGAACCTTCCAGAAGGACAACCATCTCTGCAGCAATCCACCAATCAGGTCTATATGGTAGAGTGGCCAGACGGAAGCCACTCCTTAGTAAAAGGCACATGGCAGCCCGCCTGGAGTTTGCCAAAAGGCACCTGAAGGACTCTCAGACCATGAGAAAGAAAACTCTCTGGTCTGATGAGACAAAGATTGAAGTCTTTGGTGTGAATGCCAGGCATCACGTTTGGAGGAAACCAGGCACCGCTCATCACCAGGCCAATACCATCCCTACAGTGAAGCATGGTGGTGGCAGCATCATGCTGTGGGGATGTTTTTCAGTGGCAGGGACTGGGAGACTAGTCAGGATAAAGGGAAAGATGACTGCAGCAATGTACAGAGACATCCTGGATGAAAAACTGCTCCAGAGCGCTCTTGACCTCAGACTGGGGCGACGGTTCATCTTTCAGCAGGACAACGTCCCTAAGCACAAAGCCAAGATATCAAAGGAGTGGCTTCAGGACAACTCTGTGAATGTCCTTGAGTGGCCCAGCCAGAGCCCAGACTTGAATCCGATTGAACATCTCTGGAGAGATCTTAAAATGGCTGTGCACCGACGCTTCCCATCCAACCTGATGGAGCTTGAGAGGTGCTGCAAAGAGGAATGGGTGAAACTGGCCAAGGATAGGTGTGCCAAGCTTGTGGCATCATATTCAACAAGACTTGAGGCTGGAATTGCTGCCAAAGGTGCATCGACAAAGTATTGAGCAAAGGCTGTGAATACTTATGTACATGGGATTTCTCAGTTTTTTTATTTTTAATAAATCTGCAAAAACCTCAAGTAAACTTTTTTCACGTTGTCATTATGGGGTGTTGTGTGTAGAATTCTGAGGAAAAAAATGAATTTAATCCATTTTGGAATAAGGCTGTAACATAACAAAATGTTGAAATAGTGATGTGCTGTGAATACTTTCCAGATGCACTGTAATTCAAATGTGTACGATCTGATGGACGGAGGGGTGTTTCAACTTTCAAATGACACCACAATCCACTACCTATATTTCATAATTTTGTTTTTGTAAAGATGTTTTGGAATCGGGCGGCCCGGTGGCGCTGTGGTTAATGCTGCTGCCTCGCAGTTGGGAGATCTGGGGACCTGGGTTCGCTTCCCGGGTCCTCCCCGTGTGAAATTTGCATGTTCTCCCCGTGTCTGCATGGGTTTCTTCCGGGCGCTCCGGATTCCTTCCACAGTGCAAAGACATGCAGGTTAGGTGTATTGGTGATTCTAAATTGGCCCTATTGTGTGCTTGGGGTGTGTTTGTGTATCTCTTGTGGTCATTTGGCACCCTGCCCGGGATTGGTTCGTGCCCTGGGATTGGCTCCGGCAGACCCCCGTGACCCTGTGTTTGGATTCAGCAGGTTGGAAAATGGATGGATGGATATTTTGGAATCTTGTAAAATAAGAAAAGATTAACAGGTGACATGATTGAAGTGTTTAAACTTATGACGGGAATTAGTCCAGAGGACTGGGACGGAGACTTTAGAATGAGTTCATCAATAATAATAATAATAATAATTCTTTGCATTTATATAGCGCTATTGAACAATGGGACGCCGTTGGACACTTATGAAGGGTAAATTTCACACAAACATTAGGAATTTTTTCTTTACACAAAGAATCATAAGACACTTGGGATAAGTGACTATGTAGTGTGGCAGACAGTAGGACTTTAGGGATTTTCACAACTCGACTTGATGTTTCTTTGGAAGAGTTAAGTGGATAGGACTGGTGAGCTTTGTTGGGCCGAATGGCCTGTTCTAATGTTCTACTATTAGTGTGGTCATTTAGATACACAGTATAATTTCTTTACCAAGTACATATACTCTGGCAGTAAGGTCCATCCATCCATCCATTATCCAACCCGCTATATCCCAACTACAGGGTGATGGGGGTCTGCTGGAGCCAATCCCAGCCAGCACAGGGCGCAAGGCAGGAAACAAACCCTGGGCAGGGTGCCAGCCCACCACAGGACACACACAGACACCCAGCACACACTAGGGACAATTTAGAACCTGCATGTCTTTGGACTGTGGGAGGAAACCCGTGGAGACACGGGGAGAACATGCAAACTCCACGCAGGGAGGACCCGGGAAGCGAACCCGGGTCTCCTAACTGTGAGGCAGCAGTGCTACCCACTGCACCACTGTGCCGCCTGCAGTAAGATCTGCCCTTCAAAATGAAGTAATGTTCTTCAATAATGGATATGGATGGTATGGACACTTATTTGAAAACAGTATAAAAGTGCTAAAAGAGAAATGTCTGACCATTATGTTGAGGTGTGGAGCATGAATATTGAGTGAGGGATGATAATGTAATGGCCAGTTAAATCAAAGTATCAGAAAACTGACCAAAATAAGACTGATTTTAAAAGGTTAATTTAGGTTCTGTTAATTGGCAAGCCATCACTGTGTGTGAATATGGTGTGTGTGTGTGAGTGAGTGAGAGTGTTCTCTGTGATGGACGAGAGTCTTGTCCAGTCCTGTTTTCAGCCTTTTGCCCAACCCTACTGAGAAAGCCGTCAACCACCAAAATCCTTAAATGGATCAAGAACTTTCTAGGGCAGACCTACTGAACTCAATTCTTTGAGGGCTGCAGTGCCTGCACACCCCCCAAATACACCTAAATGTTATGCCCTGCAAACGTTTTCTAACGCTGTCATATGATATGGAGACCAACACTATGCCCAGTAATCAAGGTGAAGTCTCATGTTCTTTGACTTGTACTCCATGCACCATGCATGCCACACAACCTAATGTTGTATAAATGTTCTTGTTTGCTTCTGTCCACTGTCAAATCAAATCAAATAAAATGTGTCACATACAAATTATACATACAGTACACAATGTAGAAAAATGCTTAGTTGCTCATCTTCAATGACTGCGACTTTAGGAAGAATATAAATGGCAATAACAATAATCTCTCTATAACAAAAAAAAATCTTGCGAGCATACGAGACTTTTCTCCTGCGATAAGACGTGATCTTTTGAAAAGAGGCAGAGAGACACTTACACTTCTCGCGTGACAGACTAGTCACGTCATACTTACAACCTTCAGACGTGTCCCGTGATGCACATGCAGAGCAGGTTACAGATAATGGAAATAGGAAAATGAGAGTAAAGATCGCATTAGCGCAAACAAATGGAAAATATTATTCGGTGAAATATTGTAACAGCAAAAAGAGATTGAATATTCAGGTGCTGTACAGGCTTTTAAATGTTCGAAGCGCTACACGAGATGCAGATCACTTGGCACTGCAGCAGCAGCAAGCCAGCAGCTGATCGAGCAAAGAGGAGTTAAAAGAAAATGTATTTGTTTCCCATTGTATCACCGTTTAAGAGGGGTTTCGGAGGGGCGACCGCGTCTCCATGGTGTTCGTTCAGCCCCCACTCTTCACAACGGCATGTAGCACTGGTATTGTAGGGGTTGGGGTTGGCGAGCGAAATGAGCAGGGGGTGAAGCCCCCTAGTCTTTATTAAAATCAGAAATTAATAGAATTTTAAATGGGGCGGCACGGTGGCGCAGTGGTAGCGCTGCTGCCTCACAGTTAGGAGACCCGGGTACACTTCCCAGGTCCTCCCTGCATGGAGTTTGCATGTTCTCCTCGTGTCTGCGTGGGTTTCCTCCGGGCGCTCCGGTTTCCTCCCACAGTCCAAAGACATGCAGGTTAGGTGGATTGGCGATTCTAAATTGGCCCTAGTGTGTGCTTGGTGTGTGGGTGTGTTTGTGTGTGTCCTGCGGTGGGTTGGCACCCTGCCCAGGATTGGTTCGTGCCCTGTGTTGGCTGGGATTGGCTCCAGCAGACCCATGTGACCCTGTGTTCAGATTCAGCGGGTTGGAAAATGGATGGATGGAAGGAATTTTAAATGTATTATAAATAATAAATAATATCTAAATTAATGTTGTAATAGTTTAATGTAAATGTAAATGTAAAGTTAATGTAAGGGAGTTCGAGTTAACAATACGACATTGTGTACTTGTCCTCATTTCAGATCTGGATGGACTGGCAGACAGAAGCTCAGAAACGAGGCCACTGTTGGGATGGCTGGTGTCCTGAATGATTTTCTTTGCCCTGGCCCGACATCAGCTGGCGTAGATGTCCTCAGAGTTAAGGAGTGCACACCAGGTGGTGTGTGTAGAGCCGTGTGGTCCTGCTGCATTCTGTTCCCAAACCACTGGAAATACTTCCATGTCAGAATACTTTCGGATGTGTAGAACGTTGTTTACTTTTCATTTTGTCTCTGTTCAGTAAGATTTTCCATTCTTAAAAATAATGGTTCATGACTGTTTTTGAGATGTGTGTTTCCTCATTTCTTGACAAAGAACTATTTCATTCCCGGGCAGGTTCTTTGCATATGAAATCGGTTCTTTGGGCTTTGAAAATGTTCCTAATATGCAGAGAAAACAACAAAACAGAAATATGTGATGTCTAGTAGGCTACCTTACAGAGCAAGAAAACCTGAACTTAGCCTGATGTTATCGTAGGCAGTAAGAGTCTTTTTAAAATCAGAAATTCATCGGAATTTCACAAACCGTTTCATTTTTATGGCTATTTGTGGAAAGTTACGGATCTTTATAAATAAAAGTTCCTCCTGTAACATTCATATGGATGGTTCTTTTGGAAACCAAATATGGTTCCCCTATGGCATTGCTGTGAAGAACTGCTTTGGCACCTTTATTTATAAGAGTGTATATCCATTGCAGTTTCAGTGGTACAAATGTAATCTGGACACCGAATATCCACCTTTACTGCAACAGTAATTGAGAATCAACAGAAGCCATTCTAAACTATTTAGGGGGAACGAGCAGCCGTTTAAAAATAGCATTTACTCGTATGTTTCAGAATACAAAAATAAACAAAAGCTTGTGAATAAAAGCAAGGTGAAATACGTATATCATTGTTTATTCTGTGAAAAGCCATCTGTCCGTTCATATTCCTATCCCCATTATCCAGAATAAAGTCGCGGGGCAGCTGCAGCAATCATCGGACGCAAGGATTCTGTGAATGTAAAGGTTACGCTCTTTTTGCCTTTGTTGTTAATTCTAGTGTTACTTCCTTACTCTAAGTACCCAATCCCGAAAAGCAGCCCATTAAAAAAAAAAAAAGGTTTATTTTGGGGGGACGCCTTTCCCATTATTCTTTTCACGGATCGGTTAGTTTATCTGTCCCAGCTACTCTAAATTTGTTTAATCAAAATGGGCTACGGTGATGAGCGACCGCGTTTGACTTTGGAAGAGGAGCTGTTCTTTCAGCACCATTAACTTCAGTTTCAGTGCATCCCGAACTCTATGTCAACAGTTCTGATAATGGGAGGATTTTAGGCCATTGCTGCCTGAATTAAAACACAGTGCCGTTACCACGAAGTAATGCCAGATTGATTTTGACATAAAATTGAAAAGAGAGGCTGTGGTGGAGCGTGGCTAATAAAATTTGCGCTTGAATATATGATATTAAATGTTAATCTTAAATTGATTTCTTTTTGAATTTATTGCGTGTTTGCGACAAATGCTTTATGCATTATGCTTGTTAGTGACCAACGTATGTCTCTGGGGATGTGTCTATGCGAGTGCGCCTTTACGGTATCTATCTATCTATCTATCTATCTATCTATCTATCTATCTATCTATCTATCTATCTATCTATCTATCTATCTATCTATCTATCTATCTATCTATCTATCTATCTATTATTAGACTTCGACGACCCTTGTGGTTTTGGGTCTCCCTCGGTATCCGGAACACGTGTCTCCTCAATCGCATAAACGGCTCTCCTTTGCGTATATGCCTCGGAGTTTAATGAGTGCCCCTTGGAATACGGATCGTGTGCACCTTTACTTTCATAAACGGTGCCCAGCAGGTAACAGCGCCCACTCAGTATCAACAGAGTTCGATAACCGGGGGATAGGTAAAAGGTAGTCCCTTGGTGACTGTGGACGCCTATATGTCACCTACTGGATGGGACATCTATCTATCTATCTATCTATCTATCTATCTATCTATCTATCTATCTATCTATCTATCTATCTATCTATCTATCTATCTATCTATCTATCTATCTATCTATCTATCTATATGCTCCGTTCATATTTTCTTCGTGCTATGAATTTATGTACTATTATTTTACTGTCCGGAGGTGGTCACTTCTTTGTGGCAATTTCTCCGGTTAAACTATAGGACATTGCGACAATGTCCTGGATAAAGCAAAATCAGAAAACGGCTGGACAAATTAAGATTTATTTATTTATTACACCGTGGAAAGTGACACAAAAAATTGTTCCAATTACTTTCTTATTTCGAGTCAATTTTTAAGAGTTTACATTTTTTTTTACAGTAAAATACCTAAACAGTTCTATTCTCTCCGTTTCGGTTTTTTCTGTATAGCGCGCTACCCTGAGTGCGGGCGCAGAGCGCTGTGACAAGTTCGCAGGTAAAATACCAAGATTGATGGAAATATAAAAACCAAATCATCGCCTTGCCTTGGACTGGTAACCTGTTAGCTTCACAACCATTTACAAGCTCAGACTTTGTGAGATTTGATACTCGCGGTTTTGAAACTCGTGCCCATTCAGACAGCCTGATTGTTGTCCCGTTAGTAATCCAAAGAGCACCGAGCTGTGTCTCAGCTTGCCACGTCATTACTACCCCCACCCTGCATGTAGACGGCTTGGAGGTCTCCGTGCTCGACCACATGAGCCAGTCTGTGCCCAGCTATGCCAAGACAAATATTTTCCATCTTTCTTATCTGTAAAGCAGTGTGACGCCGACAAAGCTGGAACTGCCTTATAGCACCAGGCGCTCGGTGAATGCACTGTGTAGGCGTGGGTGCGCGCGCGCGCGTTCGCGTGTGTCTTCTTAATTGAAACAGCAACCTTGTTTGGTGGACTTTCTTTCTACTGGACATTTTAGCCGTTCACAACCTTTCACCATTACTTCCCAAAGCAAAACGGACTTTTTAGCGCTTGCTTCTCGGATCTTCCAGAGGAAGCGGCTCGTCGCTGCGGTAGTTGGCATCGTCATGGTTTTGATTCTTATTATAGCGATTCCACTGCTAGTTCAGAGCTCCAAGACTACAGCGCACTACGAGATGATGGGAACTTGCAGGATGATTTGCGACCCTTATAACCCCAAAGCCAGTAGCACAGCAGTAGAAGTAATGCAAGATCTTAGTGCCATCCCACCTCCGCCTTTTCTTCAAGGGATTAAAGGGGAACCGGGACGACCTGGAAAACCCGGGCCAAGAGGTCCTCCCGGAGAACCTGGTCCGCCTGGTCCAAAGGGACCACCGGGTGAAAAGGGGGATTCCGGAAAACCGGGATATCCAGGACTTCCAAGTATAGGTGGCACTGAAACAGGAGTGGTAAACACAGCGGTGAGTGGCACCAAGATAGCATTTTACGTGGGTCTGAAAAGCCCTCACGAAGGGTACGAAGTTCTGAAATTCGACGACGTTGTAACTAACTTGGGAAATCATTACGATCCATCTACGGGCAAGTTTACCTGTCAGGTCTCTGGAATCTACTTCTTTACTTACCATGTGCTGATGAGAGGAGGCGACGGAACCAGCATGTGGGCAGACCTGTGCAAAAACGGACAGGTTAGTAGAAATGGCGTGGGAGCGGCACACGTGCGTGTCCTTGTCTGTCACGACAGCGGCAAGCTCATCATGTCGCTAGAAACACATAGGCGACTCCAGCACCTGTTACCTGATGATGTGATTTTGCTTCAAAAGCTGTCACGTCTCATTTGAGTTTTTCTTTTAGGAATCACTTCATAAATGGTTAGAAAATGCGAACTGAACTTTTCTCTGGGGATTTCAGTTTCCCCTCGCTTAAGAAAAGTTACCGGGCGACACTAAATCGACCAGGATGTGCGCGAGTGTGTCCATCCCGGGGATGTCGCTCGGCAGCCACCAGTGCTGACGGCGTACCCGACCCGTGGCACCATAAAATAGATGGACGCACATCTCGACTGAAAGAAATGCACAGAAAAATAATGATCTGGTTTGTGAACGCTTCAAAGTATAATACTTTGGTAGAAGTTTTGAATGAACGGATAATAAACTTTAAGAAATTATACCGAGTTAAAGTTAGGTTGACTCCATAACATGCCATTTTCTAAGCATGCTTAATTCTGAGCAGGGTCGCGTGGAGCAATTCATTTGAATGAGAATTTATTTGCGCTAGAAACGATGAATAAATAATACATATTTTTTAAATATTAATTTGTTTATATTTAGGATAAAAAGATAATTAAATTAGTCACCATCCGTGAGTAAATACGATCATTTCCGATTTGAGCTTACTACTATACCAAGATGATATTAATGCTTTATAATGTGTGTATTATATAAATATATGAGTACCTTGTGTGTCGGGCACTCTGCTCTTGGCCGGCTTACTATAAGGTGAACATTTATTGGTTCACTCGCATGTCAATAATAGTCGATACCTTGACAATATAACAATATATACTCTATGTGTGGGTATGTACACATAAATATGAAAATAGGTTTATATTTTTATGTATAAGTGGTGTAAATATATATATATATATATATATATATATATATATATATATATATATATATATATATATATATATATATATATATAAATACATACATATATGCTTGTGTGTGTACACCCACACCTACATACACACACATAGCGTCATCAACTAGTAAATATAATGCTATAAAATGATATTAATAACTATGTGTACGCTTTCTACATTCTTCTTCTACGTATTGAATCAAATTAAATTTTCAACAGCTGATATATTGTTTACATATATTTTAACGTAAAATATACTATCAGCACTTTCGAACTGACAACATGTTAATTCTAGATTTTTTTTGCGTAGTGAAAACACATTAAAGGCACGGCAGCGCCGCGGGTAGGGGTAGGTGCCACCACCGAGCTTCTGGTTGCTCGATCCGTTCTCTAGTGTGACCTGCGACTGATGCCGCGTATTCGTCCAGATGCTGATTCCAGCCTTGAGCAGCTGCAGACTCCGCGGTTTCCTGCTGCGTCTCTCTTCAAGCAGACAAGTGTCTTTCGAGTAATTCGTTTAGGACTCCATAGAATAAAAGCAGGAAATCCAGAAGACGAAAGTTTATTGTTCCGAAAAGTAACCTTATAATACATTTAAATGTATTACTATGTAAAACCTTATATTACACTTCTTTAGTACGTTTAAAAATACTACTAATATACTACTAATAATAATAATATTTAATAACAATTCACATCGGGTTTCTGTTTCGATCACACGAATGCCTTTGTGGAATATACGACATATACCTAAGTGAGTAGTTAGTGAGCTGATAGACTTCTGGACATTAATTTAGTTTCTCAGATTTACTCGCTTAGCCTCATCATCTCGAGTTCTACAGAGCAACCTACGCAAGGCGGTGGGAGATGGCGACACTCATTGACTCGGACTCTTCGCACCCTGTAAAGGGTGTTTTATTATTTGTTAGTGACTGGAATGGATATAAGAACGCACCTCAGGTGTGGTCTGATTGATGTAAATCCCGAATGAAAACATATTCATGAACGTTACAGATATCTCAACATCTTGCTAACAAAAAAACAAAGACATACGAAAATAAAATTCATAAACACTACAATCGAACTCTTGGCCTGTGCATTTCTACATTGCCTTTAAGTAAATGTACAGCGCAAGAACATTACGTGGGTACGTTTTGTTATGTCAAAGATAAGATGGCCATTCTAAAGAAAGAAGAAACGTACATGAAAATGGAGTAAACACAGCTAATGGTCAAGGTGCTCATTCATAGCAGATTGAAAGTTTAATTTGTTTATTATAAATTCACTAATCAAACAGACTTATTTAAAGAAATTGGTGTATAAGTGATGTTCTATGTTTTATAAGATATTGATGTCTGGTAGGAAAATGTAGAAGTAGAAAGAGCAGATTAGAGTAGAAAGCCTGCTTGTGAATGTTTTAAATGTGCTATAGACTGATGTCTGTTAATATGACTTTTAACTGTTACATAATTTAAAAATATCTATCTATCTATCTATCTATCTATCTATCTATCTATCTATCTATCTATCTATCTATCTATCTATCTATCTATCTATCTATCTATCTGTCTGTCTATCTGTCTGTCTGTCTGTCTGTCTGTCTGTCTGTAAACTAAAGCCTTACGTATCCATTATACAGTGCCTTACATATGCTTACATTATATAGTGCCTTTCATATCTATCTATCTATCTATCTATCTATCTATCTATCTATCTATCTATCTATCTATCTATCTATCTATCTATCTATCTGTAAACTAAAGCCTTACGTATCCATTATACAGTGCCTTACATATGCTTACATTATATAGTGCCTTTCATATCTATCTATCTATCTATCTATCTATCTATCTATCTATCTATCTATCTATCTATCTATCTATCTATCTATCTATCTATCTATCTATCTATCTATCTATCTATCTCTGAGGCCAGGGATCTGCACTGGCAATTGGAAGGTTGCCAGTTCGAATTCCGTAAATGCCAATAGGGACTCTGCTCTGTTGGGCCCTTGAGCAAGGCGCTTAACCTGCAATTGCTGAGCGCTTTGAGTAGTGAGAAAAGCGCTCTATAAATGCAAAGAATTACTATCTATCTATCTATCTATCTATCTATCTATCTATCTATCTATCTATCTATCTATCTATCTATCTATCTATCTATCTATCTATCTATCTATCTATCTATCTATCTATCTATCTGTCTGTCTGTCTCTCTGTCTGTAAACTAAAGCCTTACGTATCCATTATACAGTGCCTTACATATGCTTACATTATATAGTGCCTTTCATATCTATCTATCTATCTATCTATCTATCTATCTATCTATCTATCTATCTATCTATCTATCTATCTATCTGTCTGTCTGTCTGTCTGTCTCTCTGTCTGTAAACTAAAGCCTTACGTATCCATTATACAGTGCCTTACATATGCTTACATTATATAGTGCCTTTCATATCTATCTATCTATCTATCTATCTATCTATCTATCTATCTATCTATCTATCTATCTATCTATCTGTCTGTCTGTCTCTCTGTCTGTAAACTAAAGCCTTACGTATCCATTATACAGTGCCTTACATATGCTTACATTATATAGTGCCTTTCATATCTATCTATCTATCTATCTATCTATCTATCTATCTATCTATCTATCTATCTATCTATCTATCTATCTGTCTGTCTGTCTGTCTGTCTCTCTGTCTGTAAACTAAAGCCTTACGTATCCATTATACAGTGCCTTACATATGCTTACATTATATAGTGCCTTTCATATCTATCTATCTATCTATCTATCTATCTATCTATCTATCTATCTATCTATCTATCTATCTATCTATCTCTCTGTAAACTAAAGCCTTACGTATCCATTATACAGTGCATTACATATGCTTACATTATATAGTGCCTTTTATATCTATCTATCTATCTATCTATCTATCTATCTATCTATCTATCTATCTATCTATCTATCTATCTATCTATCTGTCTGTCTGTCTCTCTGTCTGTAAACTAAAGCCTTACGTATCCATTATACAGTGCCTTACATATGCTTACATTATATAGTGCCTTTCATATCTATCTTTCTATCTATCTATCTATCTATCTATCTATCTATCTATCTATCTATCTATCTATCTATCTATCTGTCTGTCTGTCTGTCTGTCTCTCTGTCTGTAAACTAAAGCCTTACGTATCCATTATACAGTGCCTTACATATGCTTACATTATATAGTGCCTTTCATATCTATCTTTCTATCTATCTATCTATCTATCTATCTATCTATCTATCTATCTATCTATCTATCTATCTATCTATCTATCTATCTATCTGGTGTTACAATATAAAGTTTACAGTTCCTCATGAAAATGAGTTTTTAGATAAGACATAAAGACTGACCTATAATAATGTGTAAAGGTCACTTACTTTCTTAAAAGTTGTTTAATAAGGAAAATATTTAAATAAAATATAGAAAAATCCAAGATATAACGATTACAATGGTTACACGTTTGCAGAGTTTCTATGAAGTTAATTGTATTGTAAATAATCTTAGACGAAACCCACAATGCTCAGTGTTTGAGCGTAATTGATGAATGTCAGTGAGTTTTGATTTGAACTACTAAAGCTAAAAAAGTGAATTAAATAAAAGGATTAGCTCTAAATGACACGATCCTGCGATATTTGAATTTGTACCCTCGAGTGTCCGATGTTCACGTCTTTATTTCTTTGCCTTCATAATTAAGCCGCCAAGCTCCTTCCAAATCATCCCAAATGTTGTCTCCTCGGAGTAGAGTTCAGCGGCTTTTCGTTAAAGTTGTCAGGTTTTGCCTCAGTGCCTAACGGTGTTCTCACTTGATGGTGTGTGTGTGTGTGTGTCTGCCTGCAGGTCCGAGCCAGCGCCATCGCCCAGGACGCGGACCAGAACTACGACTACGCCAGCAACAGCGCGGTGCTGCACCTGGACTCGGGGGACGAGGTGTACGTCAAACTGGACGGTGGGAAAGCCCACGGAGGCAATAATAACAAGTACAGCACTTTCTCTGGTTTCATTTTGTATCCCGATTAAACATCTGAAAGAAGACGTTCTCGTGTCACACGTTCACTTTAGTAAGTGTATCTCCGACGGGTCCTATATATGCTTCTTTTTTTCTTTTTTGGATTAATTTTGTACTTTATTGTGGAAAAAGTGAAAAAGATGTCACTTTCTTCGTAGGTTTGCGGATATAAGCAGTAAAGACGCACAGCCTCTGAGATTCTTTGAATGTGACCATATTTTGCTTGGCAAGTTTATGGTGTTATCTATTTGAAAAGCTAAATGAGAAACTCAAAAAGTTTTTAATAAAATAATAAAAGTAAGAAAGTAACGATTAGGAAGAAAAGACATCTGAAATCCTGGTGTTTCTACTTTTGGAGAGTCTACATGTCATTTAACGGCGATCAATTAGACAACTGTTATTGAATTCCATTCAGACGTGTACATCTTTAAATAATTCAACTTTAAATAAACATTATGTTTTCTAAGAAGTGTCCTGTTGGATTTTTTTTTTCTAAGTTTACACCAATATCGCACTTGAACCTCATTCTCTTATATAAAAAAAAAAGATCCAATTCTTTAGGGAGCAGCTATGAAAAATGAAGTTTTAGAGACCTGACATAAATATAAATGTCTGTAAGGCACACACTGGGCAAGAAAGTCATCATGGAAACAAATAGGCAATATTAACTTCTATGATATAATCCTAAAATACAATTCTTGAACCGAGTTCAGTCAGATTCAGGGAGGTGGTGGTAGCAGCCTTTCGTGACAGCACTGAGTATAAGGCAGGAGCCAGTCCACCACAGGGCCCACTCACACAAGGGGGCAGTTTGGAATCACCAGTTAGTCTAACCTAAAAATAATAAAGCATCAGAAGCAGAACTCCACTTAGATGATAACAGAGCACGACACTCAGTCCCAGTCGGGTGGATCCTTATGGCAGCAGTTTATCCCGGTGCTCCACCATGTTGCCTTAATGCAGGGATCTTCACTGGCGGTCCTGCTGGTGGATGCAGTTTTTTGTTCCCACCAGATTTATAATTAAAACACGGTCCTTGTTGATAATGAAACTTTCTGTTTAATAACATTGTTTACTAGTGCTTTCAATCATCCAAGACCAGTTTGAATGACATTGTAGATTTTCATAATCTGAGAACATCATCCATACGTTTTGTGGACCAGAACAGATTTGCCCTTTCAAGGTCCTCCCTTTTCATCTCTCATTCATTTTTAAACATCTCACTTTCACTGGTACATCACGATGTGCACTCACCATTTTAAATGGGAGCAAGTATGTTATTTGAATTTTTTTATTAACTGGTGGCAAGTCAAGAAATCAGGAAACAATTAAAACCTAAACGCAGTGACTGAAACTAAATACATAATTATAGGGCTCTGAATTATAGCAGCTAAAATTCAGCAGCAAACAAATGGATTGTAATTCAGAAACTGGTTAAAGTGAAAACTTGTATTCACTGTGGGCCTCTGTGGTCTCATTTATAAAACTGTGCATGGATTTGAAGGTGAAAAATATGAGTATGGCAGAAAAAATAAGAAAATGTGTGCACCAAATAAACTAATTGGGAGTGGGCTCCCCTCGACTTTCAGGTATACTCAGATATGGGGATGGATATTTGAGGAGTAAACCGCAAGACAATGATCATATTTTTATATTATGTACTTTAAAGAACCATTGACAACAAATCAAATCAAATTAATAACATATTGAACAATTATGATTAAAGTAAAGTTGAATAAATCAGACTCTACAGTTGCATGAATAAAAAGGTAAAGTACCACTTCTGGTTAGCCCAAAAGTCGATAGAAACCTACGTTTTGTTCCTAATTACTTGTATGCAAAATTTGTTTGACCTTAGTGAAAGTGTACTCAAGTTATTGTGTGTACACACACAGACATCCATCCATCCATTATCCAACCCGCTATATCCTAACTACAGGGTCACAGGGGTCTTCTGGAGCCAATCCCCAGGGTGCAAGACAGGGAACAAACCCCAGGCAGGGCGCCAGCCCACCGCAGGGCGCACACACGGGACAATTTAGAATTGCCAATGCACCTAACCTGCATGTCTTTGGACTGTAGGAGGAAACCCACGCAAGCACAGGGAGAACATGCAAACTCCATTCAGGGAGGACCTGGGAAGCGAACCTGGGTCTCCTCACTGTGAGGCAGCAGCGCTACCCACTGCGCCACCCTCACACACAGACACACAGACATAATTCCAAAAATGGTATTTTCTGACTCAGGGAGGCCGCATTTCTTTATTTGATCAAGGGTGTCATTATTTTCTAGTTTCTCTGAAATGCTACCTACAGATGGGTGAGAGCTGCTTTAAATATAAGTATGTTGCCTTCCGTTAAATTTTCTTTTATAAATTCTATCAGTCTTTTTTGTGGAAAATTGCATATGCAGGCTCTATTGTAGGCATGGAGCTGGACAGTTTGACATCCGTGGCAGAGCGACGGGCGCTGAGCAGACTCCTGTCAATCATGGAGAATCCACTGCATCCACTGAACAGGATCATCTCCAGACAGAGGAGCAGCTTCAGCGACAGACTGCTGTCACTGTCTTGCTCCACTGACAGACTGAGGAGATCGTTCCTCCACCACACTATGCGACTCTTCAATTCCACCTGGGGGGGTAAACGTTAACATTATATAAAGTTATTGTCTGTATACCTGCATTGTTATCACTCTTTAATTTAATATTGTTTTTAATCAGTATGCCACTGCTAGAGTATGTGAATTTCCCTTTGGGGATTAATAAAGTAGGGCAGCGCAGTGGGTAGCGCTGCTGCCTCACATTTGGGAGACCTGGGGACCAGGGTTCGCTTCCCGGGTCCTCCCTGTGTGGAGTTTGCATGTTCTCCCTGTGTCTGCGTGGGTTTCCTCCGGGGGCTCCGGTTTCCCCCCACAGTCCAAAGACATGCTGGTTAGGTGGATTGGCGATTCTAAATTGGCCCTAGTGTGTGCTTGGTGTGTTTGTGTGTGTCCTGTGGTGGGTTGGCACCCTGCCCAGGATTGTTTCCTGCCTTGTGCCCTGTGTTGGCTGGGATTGGCTCCAGCAGACCCCCGTGACCCTGTTCGGATTCAGCGGGTTGGAAAATGGATGGATGGATGGATTAATAAAGTATCTATCTATCTATCTATCTATCTATCTATCTATCTATCTATCTATCTATCTATCTATCTATCTATCTATCTATCTATCTATCTATCTATCTATCACATGTGCAAGCTTTATATGTCTGACCACAAGACTGTGAATGAGAGTCCCTTGATAATATATTAAAATTTTTATAGAAGAAAAATGATGTTGAAAATTCACCTTCAACAACATCAAACATGCCAGTAATAATAATAATAATAATAATAATAATAATAATAATAATAATAATAATAATAATAATAATATGTCAGACTCAGTCTGAGGCTTTCTTCCTGTGATCCTTCACAACATTGGGACTTCCTACTATGACACCCTTGAAGCTCACAATGGATTAATACATTTAAGAATCAAAATATATACAGGCAATCCAGCAGACGAAAATTTATTTGTTACTTGCATCAGAACCTGACTTTGCCCCGGTAAGTAATTTAAAGCTCTGGTCCTTCTGTCTTCTAGATTGACTTCAGTCTATTTTGGTGTTTCACTTGCCCTGAGCCACCAGGTGGCACTGTCTTCATATCTCACGGTAGTAAAAAGAACAAAATGTAAAAAACTCCAAAGGTACCCCTGGGTCAAAATCATGAGTTCTAATGTACACTGCTATCTCTTCCTGACAAAGTGGGATATATCTGCAAAATTTTGTTGAGATTGGACCAAGGGTGTGAAATTGAATTAAGAACAAACACACACACACATTGAACTTTACATATTATATTATGAATTAAAAGTGACCTTATGTAACAAGTGTAAAATACTACTACTACTATAATAATAATAATAATAATAATAATAATAATAATAATAATAATAATAATAATAATAAATCAAATAAAATAAGTAGGTTTCTGTTTCATTCACAAAACACCTTTATTAATTATTTCTATTATATATATATATATATATATATATATATATATATATATATATATATATATATATATATGCTGTCATATGAAAAAGTTTGGGGACCCCTCTCAGCCTGCATAATAATTGACTGTCCTTTCAACAGATAAGATAACAGTGGTCTGTCTTTCATTTCCTAGGAACATCTGAGCACTGCGGTGTTTTCCAAACAAAGATTTTTAGTGAAGCAGTATTTAGTTGTATGAAATTAAATCAAATGTGAAAAACTGTCTGTGCACAAATGTGGGTCCCCTTGTCATTGTGCTGATTTGAATGGCTGTCACTGCTCAATGCTGATTACTTACAACACCAAATTGGTGTGATGAGCTCGCTAAGACTTCATAGACAGGTGTGTCCATCATGAGATATAAAGGTATTTAAGGTGGTCAATTACAAGTTGTGCTTCCTTCCCTTTGACTCTCCTCTGAAGAGTGACAGCATGGGATC